>NC_056733.1:306810577-306813077 GCF_019279795.1 Protopterus annectens | reverse complement strand
TCTATAACTACGATGTATATTTAAGGTCATTTGTTACAAAAGGGAACGATGTCTCATACTTTGGTCTGTTAATATCTGAATATGCCTGGCACTGTGTGCAGCATACAAGAAAACGTAACTTACCATATTCTGTGTGACTTTTTTTAGTTTAGACCAGAGCAATGCCTTAACAGAGGCCTTAGCCACTGAATCTACCTCCTGGAAAAAAGGAAAATGCCAGATGTTATAACTAAATAAGCAAAGGGCAGGGACTATTATACTGCAGATCAATTCTTACTTGCTGGAGCGTATCACAATTTCGACTCTAAACTGGCGACATATGTCAGAGCAGTATGTTAAGACATTTCCATATTTCTTGACATATTCTTTTTGTTATGCTGGTGGCATTTGAGTATAGTGACTTTGAGAGATTGATACATGAATATGTGAAGAAAGCTATCAACTTTCCATACCTCTGGGCTAAACAGAGAGAGAGAGAGGGAGAGAAAGACAACCGTCTCTCTAATATCCTACTATGCTATGGCAGCTATGACAATAGCATTATAACATGACTGCATGCAATAAGGACCAGGGGTAATAAAGTGAAATTAGTGGATTTGTCATACTGCCAGTACCGCTGTATTGCACCCTGTGAATAATTTGATAATTTAGAGCTCTAAAATATATTGTTAGGAGTATTTAACTAAACAGTTCTTCACAAACTGTGGGCAAAAAAAAAAGTCTGAAATAAGAAACTGGAAAATATCTCCTTGTATGGTCAGCCTGCATCTGTTTTCTTAAAGTTTTTTTTTTTTTTTTGACAACTTCACTCGAAACAATGAAAGGAACACAACTAGTTCTGTCCAAAGAGCAGCAGAGGGGGCTGATGTGATTATTTGTGATTATTTTTTTACCACTGATGTGGGCACACAAAGCACATATGTAAATTGGTGAGATAGTGATGGTGTTTAAAAACCCACATTTTTGAAACTCTGTTAAAATTAATGGAACTTTAATGTAATCTGAATTTCATACTAAGCCTGTTTTGCATTCATTCCTCTGCTTTTATCAAGCAGCTAGAAAACAATGCATGGATAATTCTGCTTTCTAGCCCATAACCAGGGACCCCTGCAGCAGTGCACAAAAGCTTGTCTGGGATTTCTTTGGAAATTTAACAAAACTCGCTTCTTTCAAGTAAATAAACCACTTTGTTTCTGTTTAGTACTGTGTTAATTTTTGCATTCAAGCCCTTTCTTTCTATTTTTCTTCAACTTTTCTTTTGTTAAGGAAATAAATCAGCAACCTAATTCTATTCATTATAAAGCTACAGCCATAGAGCCAACTATATCATCATTTATATCGGGAACAAAGCAGAGGACTAAGCAACTATTATGCTAAAGCCCAAAACCTACACATAACTTATGAAGAAAGTCAGTTGATTGGCATGGAATACATGGATTGCCATGATTACAGTCCAAAACTGAGAAAAATAATAGACTTGCTAAGCACATTCCTAGCAAGAAACCTGCCTTAGCAGTGCTTAGAGTGCCTAAAAATGCTGTTAAGAATTAATCTCCTGCAAGGCAATGGATTAAGAGACTGCAAGTTGGCAAACAGTGGAACAAGGCAAAACAGCTTTTGCAAGTTGTTAGAACATCACTATGTCATACTTATAAACTGAAAGTGTGGCAAAAGAAAGGTTCTAACAGATTTTAATGCAGTATGTTCCACAGAGGACACCGTTTCTGTCTGCTGTCTGTTTACCAACTCTAAGGTGTTTTACTGGCTTTAAAAATTAGTAAAGCAGCTTTCAATCATACATTTTTCTTTTTCTTGTAACACATGAAGCAGGAAAAGCTCCATACACTACAAAAATGACAACCTTGTCTCTGAATGTAACCCTGTATTTTGTGCTCCTGACTTGGATATCAAGGTTTACCTCCCAAAGTGAATTTGTTGTCACTGGAGCATATAATAACTTGGATATGATTGGACCCAATCATAATCCTCTATTATACAACTGTAGGTTGAAGCAGTCACTTAAACATTCTTACATTTCAAGATCAGTATGAGCACAGATATATATGATGTGGTCCTTGCTGGACAGCAGATGTGTCACAAAGGATGTCTAAGACTTGGAGAAGTACACTCTGGATCATGGGTTTAGTTTCTTTGGTCTACTCTTGTACACTGTGCAATTTTGAAGTCACATTAGTACATCAATAATACTGACTTGCCAGTGAAAACAAGATATTTGTAAATGATGACTTAACCAGCTAATAAGTATTTTTGTACTTGAGCAATACCAATGGTACTCAAAGTAAACCCTTGTGCTGTGCTTACAATTCCATGGGATGCCATGAAATGGCAATCTTAAAACATACAAAAAATCCTAAAACTGCAAACACGAATCTTCCAATGCAGCCCAAACAAACAAAAGATATGTAATTTAAGTCTTATTCACAGAGTAATGCAGACTCAGGATCTGTAACATTCATAAGAGTTTTGTGCAATTCCATGG
>NC_056733.1:306716617-306810077 GCF_019279795.1 Protopterus annectens | reverse complement strand
CACTTAAGCATTCCCGGACAACCTTTAACTGCTTTTTTGCTCCTCTCAACAAGGCATTTCAAATTGAAACCTCTTCTATAGGTAATCTGAGGGGCCTGTCCTAGTGTTTTCCTAAGGCAAATATCCCCTGAGATAAAGGCCCAATTCTTGACAATAATGTCTCTAATAAGCTGTGAATCCAAGGAAAAAGTTGTCAAAAATCTTATAATGTGGTTAGAACTTTGATCCCTTGTTAAATTAGAAGGTGAATCTTCTTGTGGTGGTGCAGAAACTACATTATATCCTTTATGTACCAATGGGTGGAAATGGCCAACTATTATTTTATTAATAACCTCTTTAAAATTGTTCCACAAAGCCCAAAGGGTAGCCACTTTTTAATAACATAGATTTAACTAAATCACATTCAACAAGAAAATCTTCATAATCAGACCTAAATACCACTTTTTTTTGGTGTTGTGGGTGACCACTTTTAAAATGCAAAAAGGCGTTGGAATAAGTTGGCTTTCGAAAAATAGTTGTTCTAAATCTATGGTTGAGGCTATCTTTGCTTAAATGGATGTAGAGAAAGTTAATTTCTTTGCATCCTACTTGAAATGTAAAATCCAAGAAATTGGTTAGAGTTGTGATTTTGGCAATAAATGGACGAATTAAACCAACATCGCTTTCCCATAAAAAGAACATGTCGTCCTGGTACCTAGTGTACCAGGCTACATGTTCCTTAAACTTCGAGTTATTCAACAGCAATGTCCTTTCCCAATAGGCCATAACACTATTTGCAAAACTACTGCCACACGATGCACCCATAGCTAAGCCACTTTTCTGTAAAAACAGTTGATTATTAATGCAAAGAAAATTGTTGGCCAGGACGATTTAAACAAGAGTTTCAATAATATAAATCTCTTTATCATCCATGCCTTTTAAATGAAGAAATTCTCTAACCCATTCTACACCTAGTTGTTGAGGAATAATGGTGTACAGGTCCTTAATATCTACTGTAAGAAACAACAAGTTGTCATTATAATTTATATTGTTAATATTCTCAAGAAAATTCCACGAATCATGGCATATCTGAGGTTCAGATTTAACAATTGGTTTGAGTTTAGAATCTACATACTTAGCACTTGCGTATGTGATAGACCCCCTACAATCCACAATAGGTCTAAATGGCGGATTTCTCAAACTTTTGTGGATTTTTGGGGCCCCAAATAAAGTTGGAATCACGGTTGCAGGCATAATTAAATATTGCAAGGTATCCATGTCAATATTCCCTTCTAAAAACAAATCAGAAAGTATCGTTGATCTTTCTGTAGGCACCATTAATTTCATTGAGGCTTACCTGTTCGTACACAACACTATCTAGTAAAACCTGAATTCTACATAAATAATCATGTCTGTCCATGAAAACAAGGCCTCCGTCCTTATCAGGCTTCATGACTCAAACGTCACATACATTTAAAAGGTTAATGAAAGCAAGTTCATCAGCAGAAATATTCTTCTGTTTGTTCATGTGAAATGTGTATGACTAGCAAATGTCCAAATCACAAAACATCGAACACACATACACGAAAGCACTTAACATAGACAAGCACTTCCGTGTAAGTGTGCCTGTTTCGTAGATCGGACTACAGTGCGAGTAAGGGAAAATTCACTTTTTCCCCACTGTAGTGCTATCTCGGAGTGAGAATAATAAAGTAGGGGGTGTGGGGGGTGCAAGGGGCAAAGCCCCCCTGCAGAAACTTAGATTTTCTTTTTGTACTATACATACATGGAAGCGCTTTTTGATGTTAAGCGTTTTCATGTATCTGTGTTCGATGTTTTGTGATTTGGACATATGCTAGTCGAGCATGTGTCCTAGACCAATATATATATATATATACACACACACACACACATATATATATATATATATATATATATATATAGGTTTGCCTTCATTTGCCAGAATAGGATGTGCTTGATTAATCTCATGCTATACATACTTCCACGAAATGTCGGAAGACCATAGTGCAGTATACCTGACAAACACTGAACCTCAAAACTCCATACCCCGCTGGACTTAGGAGCAAGTGTTAACATGGATCTTGAAGGGGGCAAGACTGGTAAATCGGGAAAGTTGCTATTTAGAATTCCTGCCATTTAGGATGTAGGACATCTCGCAGGTGGACACCAGCACATCACTTTCTGGCAAATGAAGGTAAATCATGCGTGTGTGTGCGCGCACATACACACACAAATATATATCTGCGAATTTTTGTGTGTGTCTATATATAAATAAAAATATATATATATATATATATATATATATATATATACACACACACACACACACACACACAATATATATAATATAACATATATAAAGTATGTGGGTGTGTGTGTGTATATAGATGTGTATATGTGTATATATACACATATATATATATATATATATACATACACACATAAACGTTTGTGTATGCAGGCATATATAAATAATATACACATTACAAATACACACATGCAAATGTATTTCATTATATATCTACATTTATTTTATTTATTTATTTTATTTTACATTTGTTGACCGGGCTTGTCTAGCTGGATATATGTCCATTTTCAGTAGAGGCCCGGGGAGAAAAGCTCCAAGGGTAAATTACAGATATAAAAAAACATATAGTAACAGAACATAGACATTGTTAAACTTTACAAAAAAAAGCAGTAAGTAGGGAACATTAATTTAAAAATTGCAAACAAAATATCATGTAAAAATTTTTTTTTTTTTTTTTTTTTTTTGTCAGAAAGCATACATATAAAGTTACTGTAAGGATAGAGAGGATACAAGAGGAAGGAGTGAGTTAACCTGGGTTGGTGCAGGAGCATAGCCAGTGTTTGTTGAGATGATTTTTTACTTGTTTTTTAAAAAGTGAGAGAGAGCACAAGATGTGATGTCAGAGGGTAATTTATTCCACATTTTTCCAACAGAGTTGGAAAAGAGGCAATCTCCAGCAGAATTTTTAGGTTTGGTAATATTTATCAGTAGCTTGTTGGAAGAACGTAGATGCTTCAGGTTATTGTAAGGTGAAATGAGGTTAGTGAGTATGAGTATTTTAGTTGGTTGGTATAGGATTGTATGAACTATTTGGAATTGTTGAAACAGGAGTTGGTTAGGGAGTTCAAGCCAACCTAGTTCTCTTAGGTTCAGGCAGTGGTGAGTTTTGAATGGGGTTCCTGTTGCAAATCGAGCAATATTATGGTAAGATTGTGCTAGTTTATTGATATTGTTTTTGGAGAGGTTAGTGAATAAGGCAGATGCATATAGTAGAGAAGAGTTTAGATGGGATCTGGCTAAGATTGTCTTTGCTTCTGGTGAAAGGAAGGCTTTGATTCTGTAAAGGGAACCTATTTTCTTATTAACTAATTTGATAGTATTGTTGATATGTGTATCAAAGCTGAGGTTGATGTCAATGGTTATTCCTAGCAGTTTGGTAGTCGTTTCTGGGAAAATAATGTTGTTGTCAATGGAAGTAAGAGTAAAGTTAAGAGGGGTAGATCTATGGGAAGGTGAGAACAATAGCAGTTTGGTTTTTTTAGGGTTGAGCAGTAGGCAGCGATCAGTGAACCATTGCTCGACAGTAGTAAAAGCTTTTTGTGTGATAGACTGTAGTTCAGTTTGTGTATTGGCAGAGCAGATAATAGTAGAATCGTCAGCATATTGTATGCAGATAGTGTTTGGGATAGCTAGATGGAGGTAATTTATAAAGATAGAAAATAAAAGGGGGCCTAGGATAGAGCCTTGAGGAACTCCCAATGAGATGGGGAGGAGACTACATAAACATATTATACTATATTATTACTACTGTTAAATCAAGCAACAGCTATCGTCATGGCTGTAAGGATCTAAACTCATACTAAATAAAAACTGAAGTCAATCTTTGGCCATCAATATGAAACTAATACCATAAACATCACGTCAAACAAAAAAACAACAAAGCAAAAGTGAACCACCACCACCTTATTGTAAACACACTGGTATTACTATATTTTGTTGGATCTCTCTTTAACCACTGAGCCTCCCTTGGCTGTTCAACTGGCTTGGTCATTCTCCTTGGGCAACTTGGATGGCAGTCGTATGACACATTTGTTCACCTAGGGTGTGCAAATCAAGTAAGAGGCCAACATCTGCTTGGACAGCTTGGCTCTCTCTTTATTGCCCTAGCTACTGGAATATGCAGTGTATGGGTTTTTCTGAGAAGGCATGCAATGACATCAAGAGATTGTCACTTCCTTGGGTGACATAAGTTCTCAAAAAACCATACCTCCCGGAAGAGTTTCTGGTCCCCACCAGAACTTGGTTAACCTTATGTACCTTGGAATGTGACCCACCTATCTTCCATGAGCCAGGTGTGCAGATATAGCTCTTTCAGTACTTTCCCTCCACTTTCATCCCACTTGTATCTCATGTGTCTTCAGATTTGTACTCCATTCCATTCCCCTATCATTTACTGAAGTTCCTGTTAAAGAGTCTGCTTGTAATGCCACATCATCTGCATACAGGACCTTTGCTGATGTCGCTTATGACAGATCAGATGTCTCTTATGACTGCTTTGTCAATGTAGTCCATCACCAGTATAAACAGCAGAGGGCTCAGAACCCTAGCACACACCCATTCCTACTGGAAACTCCACTGCAAGTCCAAACACTCTTCATTCTTGTGTGATTTGAGTCCTTTTACATAGTCTGCTGTGCCTCTCAGTGTTTCAAGGACTTCATACCATTGCATGACTGCTCAAATTAGCTTTCTTGGGAACTTGTCATGTTGTTTCAAGTCTAGGAGAGCCCATTTAGACACTTTCATGACGTCTAGCTTCTTATGTTTCACCTCAAAAACTGGTTCATTTGTGTGGCATCCTGATCTGAATCTGGAATGCTTTTCTCCCCATTTTACTTTCTAATACTCTGCATATTCATTTTTCAATCTCCCACTACGGTACTTTCATGCAATGCGACATGAGTTTGTTACTGCTATACCGCTCACACACAGTTGTGAATATCCCCCCTTTGTTCTTCGACACTGGAGCTAAAGTGCTTATCCTTCAGTCATCTGGGGCAAGGCTTTCTCTCCACATTGCTATGAGTACCCTCAGGAGACAATTCTCCCATTACTGACTGAACATCTTGCTCATATCTGCAATTACCTAATCTAAGCCTACTGCTTTTCCTGACTTCGCTTTCCTTTGTGTTATTCTCGCTACTTCTATGGTGGGATTTATTTCCTCTTTCATTGTAAACTTTATATGAGGCAGTACCACTTCTACGGGGTTTTCTTTATTCAGAAGTTGCTCAAAGTACTTCTTCCATCTGCTTTTGATATCCTGGGGACTAGTAAGCAGGCTGTTGCTGGCATCCTTTATAAATCCCGTCAGATGGCCATCTTCTTTATCTGTCTGTGTCCCTTTTCAAAGTAGCTGTCACACACTCATACTCTCCTGAGATTTGGATTTCCACACACACACACACACATACAGCTGGGAATGGCTGGCACAGCTTATCCACTCTGAAAGCCCCACCTAGACTATAAGGTAAAGTCACTGCCAGTAGAACACCACTTTCAGGAATATGGAGCCACAGTGCCACTAAATAAATGCAAGTACTCTCAAAGGATAAATATTTTCTAAAAGACCATCCACAATGAAATGTTTAGATATATTTAATAATAAATAATAAATCAAGAGACATGAAAGTACTGAATATCTATTTACAATAAACACCAGAGTTTCTATCACACAAAATATAAAAAAACAACACAGATGGAAAGAATCGGACAGATACAGAAAAAAAAACTACATTTAGCTAATATCGCTATATTTCTCTAACTGACTGAAGAAACTGTTTTCAAGTTACTTACTAAAGCAAGGCAAGGTGAAAATGGATGGGTGTCTCTTGTCAGGTCCAAAGACCGTGCACACCTCACATAAAGACCTCACATCTCTCACTAGTATTCAAATGTAATTTCAATGCTGGCTACAGAATGACATCACATCTGATCACTTGACTTTGTGGCTCCTGCTCTACCCCCTTACTAGAAACTGAGCCAGACATACCTACAACTTTAGCTAAGGTTTATTACAGCATCTGGAAACTATAAAGCAATCCCAACACTTCCTCCCTTCCTGCAGAGACTGTACAGTAATGTCTTTCGGCTTTTCCTAGTTAGGGGTCGCCACAGCAAGACTCTGGTCCACTAGTGATTGGCAGTGGATTGTTAAGGTGCCGAGTTGCCAACCCAATGCCCAGCCTTCAAGAAAGGCACACCCATTCACACACACATCTCCCTGCATGTCTTTAAACATCACTCGACCGCGGGAAGGACATGCAGACTCCACACAAAAGGCACTCCAGCTGAGAATTGAATGGGAGAACCTCTTGCTATGAGGCAAAATGCTAACCACTGCACCGCCATGACCACCTCCTTCCTGCAGAGACCATCAACCCATTCTCTAGCTGCATTCAGACATGCGAGGTAAAATCTTTATGGCCTAAATTAAGTCATTTAATTTCAGGCTATTTTTCTTAAGGTTAGCTGGGCTGAGCTTAACCCCTTCCCTTCTAGTATCCTTTGTTAAGATATATACATTTCATCAGTTACAACAACACAGTCTAACATACATGTATATTTCTTTTCTGTCCAGCAGAACGCACTGTTGATACATTTTTAACACAAGCAACTTTACAAATATATGTTAACACAAGCATCTGTACAAATCAGTCTGATATTCAAATGACATTTTTTTTTTTTTTTTTTAACAAAACCCCAGCTAGCTATGTGGCATATGTTGCACGTGTACTGTCCTACTCCCTCTGGCACAGCTGGCACTACCTCATGTCATCACACCATTATTCAGTGTTTATTTCTTAATATTCATTGAAACATAACCACTAGGCCATGATATTTTAGTGAAGGTCATGACTGAAAGGAAGGCAGGGCCAGGTTGGAAGGTTGACATAATGGTTAGTCTTAACTTCATAGATGCAAAGTACATGGTTTGATTATGACCATTGATTATTGTCTAGGCTTGTAACAGTCTGCAGACTGATAGTCTAGTATTTACCTATGAATGTCCTGAGAGGAACTTTAAGTTCCACCATGGCATCACTCTTAAAAAGTTAGAATGGAATAAAGTAATAAATAAATACTCTCTCTCACCTGGTCACTGCGTCTTTAATGACCACATTTTTTCTCTACTGGGAATTGTTTTCAGTGGTATCACTCTCAGAATTATCATCAGCCAGCTGTAGCCAATCAGTACTCAACTCACAGAAGGAAAAATGTTAAGTGATGATGGTTTCAGCGGTCATACTATTGTCTTGAATAATCTGCATCATCATATTTGGGACATCTTTCATTGCAAGGAGTTCAACAATGGCTCAAAAGTTCACCTCACACCAATATGGTAATACAGATATTCATCACACTCTATTAAAAAAACTTCCAGTTTAATACTATGAAGGCAAACAAATTATATAAGCACTGTATGTATACTATGTTTTTGTTTACACCACTATAAAAACAATGATGTATATATTATCCACTTAATGTTCATGGTGCTCTCAGAAGTGCAAAGGTATTGATGTTTCTGTGTAATTCACTTTATATTCCAGTTATACTGTTTTATACCTTCTTGGGCTTAGGCTTATTATTCAGAGTTTCATTTACAGAATCTCGACACTGCAGAGTTTTCTTCATCAGCCTCTACTGAAGATCAGCTTCACTCAGCTAGATGACATGATTACAAAAACAATAAATAATTACTTGACTAAAAACATATACAAAGTAACTACCAACTTCAAAAAGTCACTGTGCATAAACCACAGCTAATGATGGAAGCCTCGGTTTTTCATAGATTCATAGATTAGTACTAAGCTAACTGCCCTTGCGAGCCATTTTAAGCCTAGCCAATTATCCCTTTTGAGACTCAAACCCTGCACCTTGTGTTTGTAAGGCAAACACCTTAACCATTAGGCCACCCTTTTATTTTCCCATTATGAAAATAAATTATTAGCATGATCAAGGAGTTGAGGGTTTATAATTTCAAAATAAAGTGACATTCTACAAGTTTAAATCCTTCGTGGTCCCCTTAAACAAGACAAAACTGCTATCAATAAAAGGCAATATTCATGTGAGAACACCTTGTTAGTGTGTTGAACATCATCTATGGCTCACCATTAGCCCTTGGCAGCTGGTTCTGAAAAGGCTCCTGTTGTTTAGCACAGCTAGAACAGAGCATGCTATGTTTAAGTGTGCTGCTTCAAGTCGGACTCATATCATGTGCTACAAGGAGATCCATCACAAGAAAGTCCTAACTTCAAAACCATACATTTTAACATAATCATGGGGTCTGCAAGCCGTCCTACTGTTTATCAGGCATTGTATGACAGGTTAATGCTGTTGTAGTTAAATATAACCTCCAGACCTGTGATTTACATGGTGGCAGCTAACAAAGAAAAAAAAAAAACTTCTGTCACAGAGCACACAGAAAGAAAGTAATTGCATTCAAACAGCTACTGGCATACTGCAGCAAAAGTGTACAGAACCCCCACAGACATGCAACACGGATTACTCTAATGTGACTGGCATTCTGTTAAAGAAAACCATAAATCTATTTTGTAATTGTAATGTTGCATGCCTTGTGAAGGCCTATGGCCTAATTATAGTATATTACTGCATTATATTAAAGCATATACACAGATTCCTGCTGAGGTATACACAAAAGCAAAAAGTGTTTGCATTGAATGCACCTTATCAAAATATTTAACTTCAACCATGTGGTTTGTTTTTAATAAACAAGTGATTTTATATGTGCATATGTATGTGTGTAGAATATCAATGGGATTACATAAATTTTTTTGTTTTATTTATTTAACATTTGTTTATCGGGAAAGTCCGACCAGGACAGAGCCCATTTTCAGCAGATGGCCGGGAAGAAATGCTCTAGCCATATCTATGGAAAGTAGGAATAAACCTGAGCACCTGAAAAACCCACACAAACACAGGGAGGACATGCAAACTATGCACAGAAGGCTCCTCAGCTGAGAATCATCCCTGCGAACCACTCACTGTGAGACGACAATACTAACTGTTGCACCACTGCTCTGCTATAAAATGATCTAAAGCAGTTGAAATATCACATCTGGAAAATCTAAACACAAAATATTGACATTCTATCCACATGCAAAAAAAGTGTTTTTGCTGGGGGAGGGGGTTGCTTCCATGCATCCCCCAACAACCACCTCTAAGTGTGTGTGTGTGTGTGTGTGTGTGTGTGTGTGTGTGTGTGTGTGTGTGTGTGTATATGTATGTATGTGTGTATATGTATGTATGTGTGTATATATATATATATATATATATATATATATATATATATATATATATATATATATATATATATATATATATATATACACACACACACACAGATAGATAAATCTCAACTCTCAGGCCACGCACAGTTGGGAAAGGGCATAAAACCTTTCCCTATGTAACTTCAGTTTTTTCAATATTGTGTGTTTGTATGTTTTTCAGTTTAGATCATTACTGCCAAATGCTATGCTGCTTTACATCATTTTAGGTAATCCCAAACTTATATATATTATTTCAATTACAGTACAAGAGTTCACTTATATTTTACAGGATCAGTGCAAAGCAAAGGCCTGATAAGCCTTACGGAAAGCATGAACTTCACATACTGCTTTGATCGGACTTTCCATACCTCTGTGACATGTTACTACTTTACTTCAATACCTCTGTGACATGTTACTACTTTACTTCAATACCTCTGTGACATGTTACTACTTTACTTCAATACCTCTGTGACATGTTACTACTTTACTTCAATACCTCTGTGACATGTTACTACTTTACTTCATATGCCTCTTAGCCGCACATTCCCCTGCTTGTCTGACTTCACATGTGCTAATCGAGACATGACCGTGCAGAAATAATATATTATCGACAAGTCACGTTTTGGACTTTAGCATACTGGAAACATGCATCTTCACAAGTTTACTAAGATAATACAAAATATTTCTCTCTCTAGCTATTGTCCTGGCTAATAAAACCCTGAATGTTATGGCACATTGTAGGTACATCTCAATGTCCAGTGTAGATGCTAGAAGGAGAGTAGCAAGCATCAATGTTGACTCTAGATGCCGGTAGGACAGTAGTGAGTCTCAAAAGTTTCTGTATAGATGATAGTACTAGGTATTTCTCCAGGTATTTCATCTGACATTCTGACAGTCACAACAACAGAGATAGTTTTCCACTGCATAGAGTAAACTGGCTACTGATCATAGGCAAGTCATTTCCACAGGGCACAGAAAGGTGATAAACTTACAAGTTTTATTTAGGAATACGTTAAGAACAGCCTCAGTATGTTCAGATTTTAATGTGTTTATTTAAAATGACCGAACTGACACTATCTGGTACTGTTCCTAGATTTAAATGAAGTATATACTCAGAAATCTCTGATCACTCCAGCATACCCATAAGGAATAGAATCTCATGCAAGTATCTGGCCCTGTGGCTCAGCCTCACATGTTTACCTGACAAATATATTGATCAACCCAGGGGTTAAAGGTCAAAATCAAACAAGGTGTTCCTGGAGACAGTCAAGACTCTTCCGTGTTTTTGCATGAACTGCCACTGAGACAGGAGCTCAGAAGACACAGCAGGAATATGACTTGTTTCACCAGCTATAAACACATGCACAACTTGCATGTCTTGCATAAGAGATTATGTATGTATGTTTGTTTATGTCATTAAGGAATGGCTAACAGTTCTACAATCACATGGAGAGATAAGCTAGCAGTACTATCATCACACAGAGAGATGAGCTAGTAGTACTAACATCAATCTTAAAAACATGTCATCAATACCAACATCAAACTGAAAGACAAGTTATTAGTACTAACATCGCACTGAGACAAGCTATCAGTACTAACATCGCACTTAGAGATCAGCTATTAGTACTAACATTGCACTGAGAGATGAGCTATTATTACTAGCATCAAACTGAGGTGAACTATCACTACTAACATCACACTGTGAGATGGACTATCAGTACCAACATCACACAGAGACAAGCTAACAGTACTAGCATCAAACTAAGAGGCAAGCTATCAGTACTAACATCACACCAAGAGATGAGCTATCAGTACTAACATCACACTGAGAGATGAGCGAGGAGCTATCAGTACTAACATCACACTGTAAGATGAGCTATCAGTACTAACATCACACTGAGAGACGAGCGAGGAGCTATCAGTACTAACATCACAATGCGAGAGGAGCTGTCAGTACTAACATCACACAACAATGGCTATCAGTACTAACATCAAACTGAGAGGTGAGCTATCAGTACTAACATCACACTGAGAGAAGAGCAATCAGTACTAACATCACACAGAGATGAGCAATCAGTACTAACATCACACAGAGATAAGCAATCAGTACTAACATCACACTGAGAGACGAACTAGCAGTACTAACATCGCACTGTCAGAGGAGCTATCAGTACTAACATCACACTGAGAGACGAGCGAGGAGCTATCAGTACTAACATCACAATGCGAGAGGAGCTGTCAGTACTAACATCACACAACAATGGCTATCAGTACTATCATCAAACAGAGAGGTGAGCTATCAGTACTAACATTACATACAGACGAGCAATCAGTACAAACATCACACTGTGAGAGGAGCGTTCAGTACTAACATGACAACGATGGGCTATCACTACTAACATCAAACTGATAGGAGAGCCATCAGTACTAACATCAGACTGAGAGAAGAGTAATCAGTACTAACATCACACAGAGAAGAGCAAGCAGGACTAACATCACACTGAGACATGAGCTATTAGTACTAACATCACACAGAGATGAGCAATCAGTACTAACATCACACTGAGAGATGAACTAGCAGTACTAACATCGCACTGTGAGAGGAGCTATCAGTACTAACATCACTGTGAGATGGGCTATCAGTACTAACATCACACTGTGAGATGAGCTATCAGTCCTAACATCGCACCAACAGGTGAGCTATCAGTACTAACATCACACTGAGAGACGAGCTATCAGTCCTAACATCAATGTGAGATGGGCTATCAGTCCTAACATCACACTGTGAGATGAGCTATCAGTCCCAACCTCGCACTGAGAGATGAGCTATAAGTACTAACATCGCACTGTGAGAGGAGCTATCAGTACTAACATCGCACTGAGAGATGAGCTATCAGCATTAACACTGAACTATGAGATGAGCTCCACACACACACTGCGGCAGATCCCCTACAAAAATGCTTTTATCTTGACAAACAGGAGTTTGAAAAGATGGTTAGTGGTAAGCCTAGGTGCATCCACCTGGTGAAGTACCACATGGGCAGGAACCATCAAACAGGTCATTTATAGTGTGACTGAATGAGTTAAGCAGACCCTGACAGTGGACCTTTAGGAGATGTTGGATGGGGGGGGGGTTTAAACCCAGGACTTTATTCCTGTTTTAACATGTGTTATGTCTAATAAATAAACATTTTATTTTTAGTATGCAGTAACAGCATATATATATATATATATATATATATATATATATATATATATATATATATATATATATATATATATATAATACCTAATCTGATGCCTAATCTGGAATGGTCTTAAATCCAGGAAGCCAGCATGGTGGGAGAGTTGGAATGGGAGATTGGTCATCTAGTCCAAATTGGGCCCCATAAAGCATAGTTGTGTACCTACCATAAATGTAGATGTTCGAGTGTATTCACTGCTGCAGTCATTACACTTGGGTTATCCTGCTGGCAGGCGACCCGCAGTCGGCCCGAGGTTCAAAGTCTTGGTCTGGCGTCTGTTGCTGTCACCTCTTCCCTGACGTCAGTGCGCCAGGGGTATAAAAGTTGCAACCGACGCCATTTTCTTCAGTTTTTCTTGCCCCAGATGTCAGGTGCCCCCAGATAGGAAGGCTGAAAAGATATAAATATGGCAAACAACCATGCATATATTACTATACACATTTCATTCATCTACAAGCAAATACACCACATAGGTTGTCTAGAGATGAGAAGTACAGAGTAGTCCCAGCAAAGAGGGGTATGGTGGGTGGGTAACCTGGACTGCAACAGTGAATACACTCGAACATCTACATTTATGGCAGGTACACAACTGTACTATGTTCATCATGTTTCACTGTTGCAGTCATTACACTTGGGTAGAATCCCAAAGCTGAGGTTGGGTGGCTGGGTCTAGATTGGATTTGGTGAGGCTAACAAGCCCTGCAGAACTGCGGTGGCAAAGCCTGCTCTGGATTTGGAGTAGGGAGGTAGGTGGTAGTGCTTGGTAAAAGTGTGCACTGAGCTCCAAGTTGCAGCTTCTAAAATGTCTTTGGTTGGTACCCCTCTGAGGAAAGCTGCTGAAGTGGCTGCTGCTCTGGTAGAATGAGGCCTAATAACCTTAGGCACAGATTTGCCATGTTGTGCATAACAGAAGCGGACGCAGTGTCCTATCCATTTGAAGATAGTCTGTTTTGTAACAGGCTTTCCTTGTGGTCCTGCAGCATATGCTGCAAACAGTTGCTCAGTTTTTCTGAAAGCTTTTGTTTTGTCCAAGTAAAATTGTAGCTGTGTATATCCAAAGCATGCATAAGTCTTTCCCCTTTATTCTGGGGATTTGGGTAGAAAGTAGGCAAATGAATGGTTTGGTTTAAGGCCGCATTGGAGATCACTTTTGGCATAAATGTTGGGTTTGTTCTAAGGGAAACCCTGTCTTGATGAAAAATAAGGAAAGGTTCTACAGCCATCAATTCCTGTATCTCTGAGACTCTTCTTACTGAAGTTATTGCTAGGAGCAGAGCAGTTTTCCATGACAGAAATTTAAGATCAGCTGTGCTGGCTGGTTCAAATGGGGGCAGTGTTAGTTTTTCTAAAACAAAATTGAGGTCCCAAGTAGGTACTTGGTGCTCTTCTAGGGGGTCTTATATTCTCTGCCCCTCTGAGGTACTGTCGTAATAGAGGATGTGAAAAAAACTGGAGGATCTGCATTGTAATGAGCTGAAATGGCAGAGGCATGGATTTTAATAGATGAAAAAGATAGGCCTTTGTCCAACATCTCAGTCAAGTATTGTAAAATCTAAGGTATATTAGGGACCAATGGGTTGAGGCCTTGTGTCTGGTTCCAAGCACAGAATCTCTTCCATTTTTCTGCATAAGATTTGCTAGTGCTGGGTCTCCTGGCTTCCAAAATTACATCCATAGCAGCTTTAGAGAGAGGTGCAATCTGAGAGGCTACATTATTCACAATGCTGACAGGTGTAAGGTTCTGAGTTGACTGTGCAGAATCTGATTGTTTTGCTGTGTCAGAAGATGAGGGATTTGAGGAAGAAGCCAAGGTGGGCCTTGGGATAAAGTCGTTAGGATTAGATACCAGTGCTGGCGTGGCCAGTCTGGTGCAATCAGGATCATTTTTGGTCTCTCTTGTCTGACTTTTAGAAGTACCTTGGTGAGAAGGGGCATCGGAGGGAAGGCATAGACTGTCAGGTTTTTTCAGCTGAATGATAGAGCATCCACTTTCCATGCTTGAGAGTGATAAATCCTTGTGCAAAATGTCTGTATTTGGCAATTGTGAGGGGAGGCAAAAAGATCTATGTCTGGGCGTCCCCACTCCCTTGTTATCATGTTGAACACTTGTGGATTTAGCTTCCATTCATTTGGGTCCATGAGATTTCTGCTTAGTTCGTCTGCCAGTGTATTTTTTGTTCTTGGCAGGAATTGTGCTTGCAGATGTACCTGGTAGGTTAGTGCTGTGTTCCACAAATTCATGGCCTGTCTGCATAGGGGGTAGGAATGTGTGCCCCCTTGCTTATGTACCACATAAATGTGGTATTGTCCCATCTTTATTAATAGTTGTCCTGGATGTATTAGATCCTTGACGGCTGTCAGGGCATTTTGTACAGCTAGCGTCTCTTTTTGATTGATGTGAAGATGCATTTGTTCCCTGGGCCACTTGCCCTGAATACATTTTCCTGCCATATGTGCTCCCCAGGCATAATCCGATGCATCCATTGTTATTGTCTGCCTGGCTGTAGGTAAGGTGAAAGGCTGTCCCTTGTTGTGGTGACAGGCCTGGGACCACCATCGAAACTCTTGTTGTAGGCAGGGGATTAAAGTTATGATTGTCTCTAAACTGTGACAATGTTGAGTCCAAACACTTTTTAGATACCATTGTAGTTTCCTCATATGCAGCTTTGCATATGGAATTAGTATAATGCAGGATGCCATGAAGCTCAGGGCCTGCAGAATTTTTCTTGCAGGGAGCTGGGTCTTTTTTGCCATTATTTGAAAGTAATGAGTCAGTTGCCTTTGTTTGTCTTCCGTGAGAAAAGCCATCTGGGCAGTTGTATTTAAGCTTGCACCCAGGAATATTATCTCTTGAGAGGGCACTAGTTTTGATTTCTTTTCGTTTACGGTGTACCCTACGCAAATTAGTAACTTTTTTACAAATGCCAGGTACTTTAGAAGAATGTCCTTGCTCTCTGCTTGAATAAGGCAGTTGTCCAAGTATGGATATATTTGAATTCCTTTTTGTCTGCAAAATGCAATTACTGGTGCCAGGCATTTTGTGAAGACCCTGGGCGCAGTAGATAAGCCAAAGGGCAGTGCAGAGAATTGGTAATGCATTGAGCCTGCTATAAATCTGAGGTATCTTCTGCACGATTGTCTGATTGGGACGTGCAGATATGCCTCCTTGTGATCCAAAGTTACTAGCCAAGCCTCCTTGCCCAGCATGGGCAGAAGTTGTTGTAGTGTTAACATTTTCAATTTTGGAACATCCAGGAAGCTATTTAAGAATGACAGGTCCAGTACTGGTCTCCAGGCTTTGTCTTTTCTGGGTACTAAGAAAAGTCTTGAGTAAAATCCTTGTCCCTCTTCTTCTTGTGGAACTTTTTGAATAGCTCCCATATCCATAAGAGCAGCAATCTGGTTTTGTGCCTCTGCCCATTGGTTTTGTGGCAGGTTTGGCATACCTTTTAGTTTTGGAAGTGTGTGGAAGTGGAACAGGTACCCCTGAGAAACTATATTCAGCACTCATTGATCTTGGGTGATCCTGTGCCAATTGTTTGAGAAAAGTGTGAACTTTCCCCCTAGGGGTGCTGCCAGCTGATAAGAGTTTGGCATTTGCAGAGGGAAGTCATTGTGACTGTTTCCTATAAGGTTGTGATTTGTCTTCTCCTTTGGGGGCTGAAGCACCCCATTGTTTCGGTCTGTAGGAGCCTTGAGGCTGAGATCTGCCTCTTGGGCATCTGTATCTACCTCTTTGTGGCCTGTCTGACACTTGAAAGGACCAATTTTTTGAAGGCCAGTTTCTGCTAAATCTAGGTGGTTGAACCTGTAAAAAATCTTTCACCATTTGCATTGACTTTGCTTTATCCTCCATTTTCTTTAACACCTCTTCTGCCTTAACACCAAACAAAGTATTATGCTGTAGTGGAGCATCCGATAATTTTACCTTAACATGGTCAGGTAAACTTTGTTCTTTCAACCAAGCATGTCTTCGAATAACTGAGCCTTTAACTGCGGCTCTACAAGAAGCCTCTAATGAATCAAAACCACATTGCAGAGTATGCTTTCCCACCTGTTCAACTGCATGCAATAATTCCTGCATTTCTTTACTGTCAGGGCTTTCTGTATTTGTAACCATTTTCTGCTTTAAGAATGACATGAGATACTGTTGATATTTTAGCATGTGAAACTGACAGTTTAAAGCTCTTACAGCTAAAGTAGCAGAAGTGTAAACCTTTTCCCCCCATCTGTCCAGAGCTCTGGAATCTCTATCTGAAAGGACAGGATTTTTGGCAGTGGAAGCTTTAACCCCTTTAGGACCCCGAGAAATTGTTTCTGGGTCTGCGGCGGGGTTTTTGTAAATAAATTTATGAAAGTCAGGGACTCTGGTAGTACCTGTCCAGTGTTACTGGTGAAGGGGGTAAATAATCTGGAGACAGACTGGATTCAGTAAAAACATCATCTACAACATCAAGCACAGGGGGGATAGCCAGGGGCCTCTGCTGAGGCAATAAAAGGAAATCTCTGAGCCTTTTCTTGGATTCTGAGTAATCCTGGCTCTCCCAGTGGAAATGCTCCCTCATGGTGTGTAGGGTTTCCCCAAAAGAGTAATCCTCAGGCGGAGAGGCTGAAGGAATGGACTCTTCAGCATCAGAGTCCTCATAAGGAGGGAAAGAATAGCCTTGTTCAGAGGAAGAATCAGAAGAAATGGAAACCTGATCAGAGGAATCATAATCAGTGTCTTGCCTAGGCCTTTTGTCAGGAGGGGGATGGGAGCCCCTGATTAAAGTAATAAGGTCCTCGGCCATTTTAAGCATCTGTTTCTTTGGCATGGATGGCTGTTCTGGAGAATGCTGCAGTTGTTTCCTTATCTTTGACTTTGCCTTTGCTGCTGTAGTAGCCTTAATTGTAAGTTGTGAAGGTCTGAAGATGCCCTCAGAAGCCGGTGCCTGCTCAGCAGCTCCGGACCCATCTGAGGGAATAGATTCCGTAAGCCCAATACCTTGAGTTTCCAAAGGCCATGGGGCCTCCACGTGGCTGTTGGTTACGGCCTGTGGCTCTGAGGTAGCGGGTGTCAGGGGCTGCGAAAGCGCCTCACTGAGAACTGGCGACTGGCCTAGAAGAGGCTTTGTCATCAGTTTTGGACCTCGGATGCCTGTCTCTCTCTTTGTCTTTGCGTTTTTTATACATTCCGGTCGTCGATTGATCCGACGGCATTTTATAATTAAATCTTCGTCCAAAATAATGTAAAGCAAATTCAAACCGACATTTAACAGTGCATTTATTGAATCTAGTACAAAACCGACAACTAGTAACGTCGTGATCAGGGCCTAGGAAAGGAATGCAGTAAGAGTGAAAGTCCTTATGAGGTATTTGCTTCCCACAAGAACTACAGTTATTAACTTTTATTGACATCGGTCTGGAGCAAGAAAAAGTTTCCCCAACGGGGTACTTAGCTTTATTGAAGACTTCGGTTCTGAAATTCAATTTTGAAAATCTCAGGAGTTGGCCGACCAGCACTTTTGCGAACTGCTTTTGCTTCGGGCACCGCGCGGCAAGAAAGACTGCAGAAAATGGCGTTGGTTGCAACTTTTATACCCCTGGCGCACTGATGTCAGGGAAGAGGCGACAGCAACCGACGCCGGACCAAGACTATGGAACTCGGGCCGACTGCGGGTCGCCTGCCAGCAGGATAACCCAAGTGTAATCTATGAATCTATGAATCTGTAATGACTGCAACAGTGAAACACGATGAACATCTGCTAATGCTGACCCTGGATGTATATCATGTATATTCAATATATAGCTAAACATATGCTTTTTATTGATAAAAATGTTATTAAAGTCAGGACTAAAACATACAACTGTTATATAATAACTGAAAAGATTTTTATGATACAATAGTTAAAAATAGAAGTAATGATATAAAAAATAATTCTTCTTTCGGCTTTTGCCGGTTAGGGGTTGCCACAGCAGATCATCTGTCTGCTCATGATTGGCAGTGGAGTTTTACGGTGTCGAGTTGCCAGCCCGGCACCCAACCTTCCACAGAAGGCACACAGTCACACCTAGGACCAATTTAAGAGTGTCCAAGTCACCTACTGCATGTCTTTGGGATGTGGGAGGAAACCGGAGCACCCGGAGGAAACACACGCAACCACAGGGAGGACATGCAGACTCCGCACAGAAGGTACCGTAGCCGAGAATTGAACCGGAGAACCTCTTGCTGTGAGGTGGCAATGCTAACTGCTGCACCACCGTGGCTGCCCTATATAAAAAACAAGAATAAACAACTATTTACAATAGTGTTCACTACATATGGGTGAAGTTCGCTATTTATTTTAAAAATAAAAATTGATATTAGTTTCATTTAATTGGTTTACCAGTAGGTCATTTGTACTCTTCCAATAATAAGTTGTTGTGTTCCCTGATGATCTATCTCAAATTGTCATCATTTCAAGTTTAGAGGCATCCTTGAGAAGATCTTTAAAGTTTTGAAAAGAAGGGATTTGAGGCGATTTCCAATTTTTAGTGATTTCTTTCCTGGCAATGGATAGAACAGACCACAAGATTGAATACTTTTTTGATTTTACACAATTTGGGACTGGAGTGTTAAAATAAGTGATTTACTGATTGAAAAATTATCTGTAAAGATAGCTTGTAGGAAGTTGTTTATGTCATCCCAAAATGTCTTTAAAAGATGACAATCATCAAATGTGTGCCCAATCTGCATTAATATCATTCTTACATCTCCAGCATAAAACAATTTCTTTAGATATCTTGTTAATTTTAAAGGGTGTAAGGAATGATCTGTTCAAAAATCTCCAAGTAAAAATTCTCCATTTATGTGAGGATGTAGTTTTACAAGCTGATTGGAGTATACATAGTTTGTTATCATTATCTGAAGGATAAGAATTATTAATGGTGATAAAAGATTTCCAATAATTTTCTGAATGAATATCTAAGTCTGATTTTATTGTTTTGTATATGTGTGAGAGACTGATTTTATTAGGGTCATTCTGTTGAATGAAAACCATTAAGTACTGTATTAGCCTAGGGAATATTGTTTTAGTTGTAGAAGGAAGAAGATCAAGCTTATCTTTGGTGTATTTCCTAGATTCTTGTAAGTCTAGCCATAACAATGAATCGAAATTATTCTCCTCAATAAGAATATTAAGTGGTTTTAAGTCGTTATTGTTCAACAATTGATACCAAACTAATAAATGCTTTTGTTTAAAAACATTTTATGATAATATGTAGTGACTATGATATTTTGTGTATAGGCTATAGGGAAAATAAGAAATATCCAGTTTTCATATGATTTGTGTCTAAGGGTAAAGTCTTTGAAGGACTTAAAAATTAAAATGATGTAGTTAGATCTATATAATTGAATGTAGTGATATGAAAACAATTCTTTCAATCTCCAAATAAATGTATTGTTTATTAAGTTTGACATATTAGGATTTTGAGAAAAACAAAGAATATAATCTTTCCATTTAGCTGAATATTTACTGTCTATAAGAAGAGTAATTGCTTTAATTACCAATGAAATTGCATAAAATTCTAGCTTAGACAAAGCAATGCCACCATTATCCCATTTGTACATTTGGACTGATAACGCAATTCTAGATTTAATTGGATGCCAGAGGAACTTATAAGAGAATTGAACTTTTTAATTATTATGTGGGTAGGGGGTATATATATATATATATATATATATATATATATATATATATATATATATATAGACTGTATTATATACAAACTTTTAGGAAGTAAAACCATCTTTATAAGTGACAACTTTTCTTCCATTGAGAATCTTATTTTTAACCATGTGCTTGTTAGAGTTTCTATGATTTGAATACTTTTGCTGAAATTTATTTTTAATGTGTCTTTTAAGTTATTAGAATTAATTATACCTATATATATTTGTTGAGTTTGATGTAAATATTTCTTAAAATTATTTTGTATGTTGAATTTTTTGACCAACTAAGAGAATGTGTGTTTTATTATGATTGAATCTAAGACCCGAGTTTTTCTGAAACTTGTCCATATTATTAAATAACTCTGACATGGTAGGACTTTTACCCCCCAATGTAATCAATATGTCATCCCCAAACAGTTGTATTTTTGATGTTTCATTGAAACCCAAATCATAACCTTTAATGTTAGTATTATCCCTAATCAGGTTAACCCACTGTTCCATAATTAAGGTGAATAAAAGTGGAGATAATGGACAGCCTTTGTTTAGTGACTTTTTCAGTAGGTATGAATTGTGAAATATAGGAGCCTATTTTGACATATGCTTGACAACCAGTGTAAAGTTGGATAATAAAATTTATAAAATTTTTGGAAAAGTTAAGTTCTCCCAGTAGTATAAATAAATAGTCCCAGTTTACTGTGTCAAATGCACAATTTATGTTGAAGCTAATTATAGTTAGGTTATTTTTTAAGTTCTTCACTGATTCTATTAAAGTTAATATTCTCTTAATGTTGTCATATGAGGTTCTGTTAATAATGAAGCCAGTTTGATCAGAGTCTACTAAACTAGGAAGGAAATTTTTGAGTCTATTTGCATAAATAGATATGAACATTTTGTAATCCATATTTAATAAAGAATTCGGTCTGTATGAATTTCATTTGGTAGGATCTTTATCCTGTTTTATAATAGGAGTGATAAAGGTATAGTTCTACGTGGGATTACATTTTTAGTTTGGGCTAAACTTAATGTAAAATCGAGAGAGCTTTTGTAGGTAGAATGTTATAAATTTCAGGGGTGATGCCATCATTACCCAAGGCTTTGTTTTGTTTAAATTTGTTGATTTGTACTTGAATGTCTTTAATAAGGGTTGTTTGTCTAATAATTCAACTTGTTGTTCAGTTAACTTTTTTTTTTTGAGTTTTTATTAATGAACAACCTTATATCAATTATGGGGTTTATTGACTCAGTGGACTGATTTAGTTTAGAAAAAAATTCTCTAAATTCATTTAATATGTTATGAAGACTAGAAACCTTTTTTTTTCTTTTTTTGTGGTGAATAATGTTCCTTAATGTGATTAAATTTATTCATTCTTTTAATTTTGTTGGATAGCATATTTATGGATCTAGAGCTTGATGAAAAAGTAATAAATTTAAATTTCTCTAAACAAATCTTTATCTTATGATCTAAAATCTCAAGATATTTCTTATTTAAAGAATCTATATTTTTTTAATATTTTTACCTTCTTTGTTTTTTAAAAGGCCTAGATTCAAATTATCAAGTTTTGATTGTATCTCTCTTAATTGTTTATCCCAAGTATTTTTTTTTATACCGGTCAATTATCCTACCGTATAAATAGGCTTTCATTGCATCCCATATGAAAATTTCGGAAGTATCTTTAGTGGCATTGTGTTCAATGAAGTTATGAACTTCTATAGATATGAAGGATTTTAAATCATTCAAATTTGAAATGTATGTTGGAATCCTCTTTATCTGAGCATTATATAATGAGTAAATAAATAAGTCAAAAGTTATAGAATTATAATCAGAGAGGGGACATGCAATCACCTTAGCATTAAAGAATCAACTAAATTATTAGAGATAAAACCTCTATCCTTGAAAATGAATTATGCCTGTGAGAAAAAAAAGTGTAGAATAATGATTTAGTATCTGCATAGTTGTTCATATCTCTTAGACAAAAGGAATCAGTAAATTCTTTCAATAATCTGGCAGTGGATGAAAGCATCCTATTATCAGTGAAAGTGGAGTCTTTACTATCAAAAATACAATTAAAATCACCAGTTAGTATTGTGTCACCTTTTGAAAATTGAATAATGTGTTCTATATGTTGCTGTGCTGTTTTAAGTCCAATGCCAGGAATCCAATATATGTTAAATAAAGTGAATATTTTACTATTAAATTCTATTGTAATGGATGCTACCATACCTTTATTATCTTGGTATGCATCTATTATTCTTAGGACAGGAAGTCTATTATTCCATAGTATTGCAACACCTCTTTTTTTAACATGTTCAGAGCTAACTAGCAGAGAAAAGGATTTAGAGTCTAATTTGGCAATGTCATCTGGTATTAAATTAGTTTATTGTAAGAATATCATTTGAGAATTTTGGAGTTTAAGATATTTAATTAAAGATCTTTTCTTGTTTGGGTTGTTTAATCCATTAACATTAAGTGAAATGCAGTGTAAGGAAGTCATGAATTAGATTCTTTGTTTAATAATACATTCTAGCTCTGAGTGTTATTAGTTTGTTAATATATAGGAGACAGATATAAGGAACACAACAGCATTTCTATATATCATATAATACGGTAGTAAAACCAAAGATATGTTTAAATAGTGTTCATTTATGTGAATTGTAGTGATCAATAACAATATTTTCAAAAATTTATAACACAACCTATTAACTAAAAAAAAAAAACTTAAACCCTTCTGGAGTTAAACACTCCTAATTTGAGTGACATCAATCACTCAAACTGTCTTTCTAACTAGCAGCAAATTACAGTCACACTGCCTAGATATGATTTTACATGTATTTATACAGTATGTCTTAAAAGTCCAATAATCCATTTATTAGTGGTATATACTAAAATGGTACTACTTACTAGACATAGTTATTGAATACCAATACAAATGTGTTGATGAATGTTGTAATGTTTATAAATGCATAGTTAATAGCATGATAAAATGACAGTACAAGTGTGGTGTATATAGAATATTTCTGGCTATAATAAGAAAAATATACGACACCAAGAACTAGTCATCTGCCTTCCTTATATTCTATCTTACTCTCCCTCTTCCTATAACATGTCATTATATCGCACTGAGACCATGCTATGAAATGCTTTGAAACAGGTTGTGATGTTATGAAACAAGAAAAATAGCTTAATGAGTGTGGTGATTAATAGAGAGCATTGAAATTATCAGTCTAAAAAGTAAAAAGGGTGTTTCAGATAAGCCGCACAAAAGACGATGCCATAAAATGTAACTACTGTATCCCTCACTTTCTAAAAACAAAATAGAGATAATACCATAAGCAATAAGATGCTTAATTATGCCAGGCTAAGTAGACAAATGAAATGGCTTTGTTACTAAAAATGAATAATATACTATATACTGAACAACATCTCCGTATGCAACATAAGGTAGTTATATGAATTATTATAATATAAAAAAGAACAATTCAATGCTTGCTTCTTTTCCCGTTTTCTTTTCTCCTCCTCCCTTCCACTTTTGAAAGACCATGTAGTTTTAAAGTTACACTGTTGGATTACAACTGTATGTTAGCAGGTTAGTATTTCTTTTCTATTCTCTTCTTTTTCTTTCTCCTTTCTTTTCCCTCTTACCCCCTTATTCCTTTTCCTTTTAAACAAAAAAAAAAAAAATGCACAGTAAAGCAGGAAGAATGTATTAAAAGTATAAAAACAAACAGTGTAAATATACTAAGCAACAGATCCATTTTATGTATATACAGTCCATCAAAGTCTAAGAATAGTTATTATTTCTGAGACTAAGTATAGTACCTTTATAAATGGGTCTCATTTTTCCTTTTTTCCCTTCTTTCACTCTTCCCCTTGTCATTCTACCCTCCTTTCCCTGCCCCTCCGCACACGGCTCTATCGTGGCTTAGTATCAATTCTTAATTCAAAATTATCACAATGTGGTGTACGAGTGTCCGAGAGGTTGAACATTTACTAGCTGGATGTCATTCTAGAGTTACAGACAACAGTAGATTAATGTTGTTGCGGATTTTCCATTAAGATGGATGATGATCCATACGTTGGATGCTTCCATATTGTGATCAGAGTGCTGATGACATCATTCTGCATTGGAAAGTCGTCTAACAGCTGATCTTTAGTTTGCAAGTTTGAATATGAATAGTCAGCTGGAGGTTGTATCAGGAAAGAAAGTGATAACGAGACATACAAAACTAACCTCCAACAACTTCAGTAAGCACTCGAAATTTCCTGAACATACTTAAATCAATATAAACAGTCGCAGAGGGAAAAAGAAAAAAAACACATTGCAGCATGAATCAAATCCAATGCTGTCTTCAGTACAATTTCCTTGTCATAAGAGGACAAAAATCTAATTAAGACAGATCTTGTAGAATTAGCTTTACTATTTTTTGATGTAGTCAGAGATCTATGACCCCTTTCAATTCCATATGAAAGGGCTTCGGGGAGTTGTAGGATCTCTGGTAACCACGATGTTAAAAATTTCTCATTATCTTCCACATTTCCTGGCAACCCGAAGATTCTGATATTGCTTCTTTGAGATCTGTTCTCTAGATCATCTATTTTTGCTGACAGTAAGGAATTTTACTTTAAAAGGCTTTCTAAATTGTGTTCATTTACTTAGGTCCATAGGTTCATACTAGGCTATCTGCCCTAGGGCATTTATAAGCCTAGCCAGAGTGTTTGGCTTTCGCCACCCATTTTAAATTAATTTTCCTATGCCCTTTTTCGAGGTTAGTATACTGTGCCTCTGTCTAACAGTGACACAGAAGTGATACCCGGGGTAAACCTACGATCTCCCATCCACTCATCAAGATTCCTCTTGAAGAGAGTCAATGAGGGACTCTGCCTAACCTGGACTGGGATTTTATTTCAGAGTGAAGGGAGCCTCTGGGTTATGAATCTGTCCCTCCAGCATGTCCTATTTATTTCAGTGCTGAGGTTCAAGTCTCTCGAGCGCGTAGCTTGATGGGATTTGGATTTTCTGAGGTGCAGCATGTCCATTAATTCCGGGTTGGACATGGCTTTATACGTCAGGCACAGACTGCCTCTGAGCAGGCGGTATGCCACTGAGTAGAGCTGGAGTTTCTTTAACCGGGCAGCATATGGCATTTATTTGAGCCCTTTGATCCTCTTGGTGAGGTACTTTTGGGGTCTTTCCAGTTACTGCAGGTGTCTGGTAAGGTACATCCCAAAAGGGGCACTGTACTCAATTATGGGCCTGATGAGGGATGAGTAAAGAGGCATGATGACCTCCCCTGATCTAGATGTGAATCCCTTCATGATTAGGTGGGCTATATAAAATGTTTTTCTAACCACTTTGGCCACATGGTTGTCAAATGAGAGATTGCTATCAACTTGGGTCCCCAGGTCCCTAATTACTTCTTCCGTACTTAATGGATTACCACCTATGTGGTAATTTGTGGGCACTTTGTTTTTGTCAAAGGGGATGACTATACACTTTTTGACATTTAGCTTGAGGCCATGGCTCTGGCACCAGTTGTCTGTTTCTATGAAGCCCTTTTGGAGGATGCTTGTGTTGGCTGGAGAGTCTATTATGGCGCCCAGTTTGCAGTCATCTGCGAACTTGGTCAGCCACAGTCCTTCCGTGTTGGCCTGTACCTCCGAGAAATATATACCGAACAAGAGAGGTCCCAGGACTGAGCCTTGTGAGATGCCACTTGTAACTGGCTTGGAGTCTGACATGGCTCCAGCAATTCTAACCATGTGGGTTCTGTCCTTGAGCCAGTTTGCAACCCATCTAGTGACATAGGGGTTTATATTTAAGCTGGTGAGCTTATCTATAAAGCCAGAGTGGGGTATTGCATCGAAGGCTTTTGCAAGGTCCAGGTAGGTTGTGTGGACCACCTTCCCCTCGTCAATGGCCTTGGTGACTGTTTCAAAGAAATCAACCAGGTTTAAGAGGCATGATCTGCCCTTAAAGCCGAACTGGGTAGGATCCAGTGTCTGTAGGTCCCCAATAACTTTATTTATGAGGTCGATGATGATCCTTTCCATAGCTTTGCAGACCAAGCTAGTCAGGCTTATGGGGCGATAGTTTCCAGGATCCGTTGAGGCACCACCTTTGTGGAGAGGGACCACCGTTGCTGTACGCCACTCTTTGGGTATATATCCTGTAGTAAGGCTGAGATTGAACAGTAGTTTTATGTTTGGGTTTAGCTCTTCTTGGAGTTAATGTAGGACACAGCCTGAGACACCGTCTGGTCCCATTGATGCTGTGTTTTTGGCTTTGGAGAGGGCGGCTCTTACCTGAGCATCTGAGATGTCAGGGGGACAGCACTCTGCTGGGATAGATATTTGCCCTTTTGGTGGGGAGTTTGCGCTGAACCTGTCAGCTAGGATGTTGGCAATGTCTGTGGGTTCGGTGTATTTTTTGTCATTTTGGAGTAATTCTGAGCATATCTGGGAATTACCACCCAGGTTCCTAACATAACTAAAGAAAGCCTTGTGATTATCCTTAGTGTCCTGTGCAATTTTTCTCTCTAAGTTAGCCTTAGACGATTTTATGAGTGCCCGTAGATTTTTGCTAATACTGATCAGAGATGCCTTCCCTTTTTGGGAATTTGCTCTATCATGTAGTAGCTTCCTCCTTCTATTGTATAGTTTGCTTATGGCTGGGGTCAACCAGACAGGACGTCTGCCTTTGGAGGATTGGGTCTTGGTTTTATTTGGGATTGCATGATCCATGCATTCCTGAAGGTGTTCACAGAATGCGTTTATAAAGAATTCTGCGGTCTGGGCCGTATTTTCCACAGGCCCGGGGGCTTTGAAGGATTCCACCTCGGTTTTGAGGAGTGTGAAATTTGCTTTGGAGAAATTTTTCACTGTGGTTTTCTGGGCAGGGGGTGGGGTCGGGATGTGAATATCCAGTGAGATTAGTTTATGGTCTGATCTTACCAGTGAGGGATACACTTCTAGTCTGGAGCATAGAGCCCCCATGTTGGTGATGATCAGGTCCAGTATGTTTTCCCCTCTTGTGGGAGTGGGAACAAGTTGTTCCATAGCATTTGAGTTTATAAATTCTAGGAACCTTTGGGCTAGGATGTTGGAGCTAGAGTAATGCTCCCAGTCTATGTTTGGGTAGTTGAAGTCGCCCAATATAATGGTGTTTGAAGAGACCTTCATATTTTCCAGTGTTCTCAGGAAGGCAGATTGGGGTTCCTGGGTTTGGGAGGGTGGTCTGTAGCAGGCTATAAACTGGAAGGCAGTTTTACCCACTGTTAGTTGCACATGGATAGTCTCTGATGCTTCGTGCCATGCCACCAACATGGAGGTGTGGGTATCTTTGACGAATATTGATACTCCCCCTCTTTTTGTGGTTTGGTCCAAGTTTTGGGGCCAAAAAGCATGGTATGAGGTATAACCTGGTAGTGCTGGGACTTGAATTCTACAGTCCTATGTTGTTTAAAGATGTTTCTATTCCACTGATTTGTTCTTTTTGTTGCTTAAGGTCTTGGTGGATAGCTTCCATTTGTTAAGATTTTTCCTTAAAAGTATCCAAGTTCAGATCCAATTTATGTATTTTTGTAGAAAGTTCTTGAATGGTAGAAAGTAATGTAGTTCCTTTTTTAATGAGATATCCTGGTGTGAAGATTTAGTGAAGCTCATACTGTTAACTGGTGCCAGAGACTTAACCCTTATATTTTGACAGGAACATATAAAAAAAAATAACAAAAATTGAGATACTATCTAAATAGACTTTAGGAATAAACTAAATATGTAAAAAAAATTTGTATTAGATAGATATGTTCAAATTTTCCTGTCATAAAAGATATGAAGAGGCAGAGCTGACAGAAAAAGCTGCTACTCAAGGCTCATTCTTAGCCACACCCGAAACATAGGCTTTTGAACATTGACCAAACCATTAGCCACCTCCATAGTGCCTTTTTTAGGCACTGCCAAACTAACAGACTTACCAGTGCAACAAATGATTCTAATGCCATCCTGAATGTACTACTACTCAATGCTAGGAGTCTTAACAGGAAACTGCACTCCCTGAAGGCTCTCCTGAACATGGAGAATGTTGACATCTATGTAGTTACAGAGACGTGGTTCAAGGCTGCAGAAAGCACCCCTGCAATACAAGGCTACAAAGCCTCACACACATTCAGACCACCCTCTGAAAAGGAAAAAAATGAAAGAAGAGGTGTTACCATTTATATAAGAAACAATCACGCCTCTAGATTGGTCAAGCAGGATGACTCGCATGAGCTACTCCATGACCAGCTGACCACAGGCAAAATCTCTCACCTTATCATCGGTAGCTATAAGTCCGCAACCATGAACCAGGAAAACCATTCCTTGAACCTGAAGTTACTAGAATCACTTCCCATTCAGCCTAGCACACTGCTCATGGCCAGTTTTAACTATCCCTCCAAAAACTGGGAAGCACATATGACCACTAACATGCAGTCTCAAAGATTCCTGGACTTTGTCAATGGAAATGCTGTGATAGTGCTGGTCTGTACTCCCGCTAGGGGCTCAAATATCCTTGACATAGTACTTACAAACATGGGGGAGCACTGCAAGAACCCCACCAGCATAATGTCCTTATTTTTAAGATAGGATCATAAATCAGTCTCCTTTGAAGTAAATGTAATGGTAGAAAATCCAACGAAAACTAAAGAATTTTTCCAAGGCAAATTACCTTCTATTAAATGATAGCACAGGTAATTTTAAACGTCCCCTACCCCAAAAATACAGAGGCCTATGCAGAAGTACACCAGAATGCCCTGTACAACCTACATTCATTATACTTACATACTCTATGGAAACAGGAGAATAATAAGAAATCAACTTTTGTGCTCTTGCAACCTAATAATGATTTGAACTGCTTCAAATGTAGTGCAGACATTCAAAATACTAATTATTTCATTATATATGAAGGGTATCTTAACTGACACCTAGATGGTAAGTATTAAATGCATCTGTTAAGAATGTTGTGAACTAAATCATAGATGTATTTTTAAAACATGTTATAAACATTACTAAAGGATTCCTAAATAATGTGAATTTATGGATGACTGATGATTACAATTTGTTAAAATGACTTGTTGATAGATTACTGTCAGAACTCACTTATCATGCAAAAACAGAAATAAATGAATAGCATCATTCACCTTCCACTATTTTTTCTTTAATCAAAACACCAAAAAAATCATTAAAAATAAAAGCATTTATTGATGTAATAAAGGAGCATGGCCAGATAAATGTGATTCAGTTTTCTGAGGTTCTTTTTTCAGTGTCAAAAACTTCCTAGAAATGATCTCAAATCGAAGATACAGTTTAAAAGGATTAAATGTGTGTAAACACTCCATGTATTTTAATGGATAAACATTATTTTATAACTAAGCCACAACAAGAATTGTGCGGCCGATTTCTCCTGAATCAGTTATATGGTTCTACTTGTCTGAATGTCATTCTCTTTAGCAGCATCAATATTCATGAAAAATTCCTTATATTACAAGCTCTCTTCACTTATTTCCTGAGTGATGGTTTTGATGTCTTTTAAGTGGATCTGTAAATCATAATAAAGTAGTGAATAATGCTTCTTTACTACTATGTGAAGCAAGTCCTCAGTTTCTTCTTTTACTGACATCACAAAATATATAGTAAAAACGGATACATCCTTTCTAGAAAACAAATTTTAAGAGAACGAAATGTGATTTATTTTCTGCAAGTAGTTTCAGGTTTGGCATGTTTTTGACGATGATTCAAAAAATGCAATGATCAGTCATACAAGGAGAAGTCCCAAGGTATGAACATACTCCTTAAAAGTACCCACCTTCAGATTACTACTCTTGTGCCCTCTTCTGGGCAAGCAGTGGCCAAGTGAACCAGTGCTTGATTTTGTAACTCAGTAATAGGAGGAATTCCTCAACAAACTTGAAACAAATAATTATGCCTGTCTAAAGCTGAATGAGACCTACAAAAGTCAGTTGGAAAATGTTAGCCATATAAACAGTACTCCTAATTAAACCAGGAGGAACTTTTTTATACCAGCAAACTTTAATCACTACTCAGAAGTATATTTTCATGGCTCAGTACACACTGAAAAATAACAATTCAACTAAAGTCTAAAAACATTTGGTCTACGAGATATCTATACACCACAACATCCTGTACAGGCAGCATTTTCATACCTCTCTCTGACTGTATAACTACCACTTTCAAGTTAGTACCAGTTCAGAGGTAAATATAAAGGTAAATATTTTGCAACACCAAAATTCTGGTATTTCAAAAGGTATACTTTTATTACCCTAGATACTCTGCTTAAGAATGGCATGGGAGTTTACTACTTTCTCAGAGAGGATCATTAAGAGGTTGGTGGATAAGGGACTCGCATGTCTATAGCATATAGCTCACTTTCTGCTCTCTGCTTCAGTGCATTGTGCTGTGCCCTATGGACTAAAATGCCCTGCAGATTTATCTACATCTACAGCACACTGCATATGCTGTAAGTAATCCAAACCTTTGTCCAATATTTTGGATTGCACTTTAAAGTTATAAATGAAAAGCTGAATCAGTAAAACAGCTGTGTAATAGACTTTAAGATACTCAACAAGCATAAAGGAATAGAAAGAGTAAAACATGACAAAGTTAATGGTCTAGACAATATGTTCCCATTTAGTGCTCTCATCTCGTCACTTTTTGCTTATCTGACCTACATTTTCTATAGCATGCCAGAACTATGAAAACATAAGTCATGTTGGTACTTTCATTACAACTAAATGTATATCGCACTGGTTGTCCTGTAGGACTTAAGTTCACCATTCAGATGTAATAAAATTAACTTCAAAGATCCTTACATGCCTCTTTTAAGAAATGACTTCCAGCTTTTATTTAATCAGCAACTGTAACTGCTATTTTCTGTATAGAGGATCAGTGATCATAAAATCACCTGCAGCTCCATCATTTTTTTTTACCCGAGTTATGTGTATGCATTTCTTCCACTAATTTATAATTGCAGAGATAATTACAGCCTGCAGGAGAGCTGTAATAACATCATTTTTACAGTAGTAGCAATAATAATAATAATAATGATACATGGAGTGCATGGCTTATGATCTGCAGCTTCTATTGTTGCTCTAATGGTGCTAATGTAATATAGTTAAGATAGGAAAATGAAAGACATTACTGCTGTATCATTTTGCCTTCTGTTAACACAATCACTTTTTATTTCCAACTCATTCATTATTAACAAGATAGAAATTGCTATACTTCAAATGTGACAAAGCTTAGCGATTAGCATGATAACAGACTATTAAAACATGTCAAAATGTGCTCTAGCTTCTTCAAGCCAAACAAAGAATGTATCTACTATATGAATAAACTGCATTTTATCCTCCACTATAAATATGCTAGCATTTTTTTCACAGGCACTGGCCAGACCCAAAAGAAGCTATATTTTTATTTTGTATTTGCACGTCACTGTTCAATGTCAAAATCTCAAGCAAATGTTTTGTGGCTGATCACAAAAGATAATAAACATTATAATAAAAATGCATAAAAATCAGGTGCAGTGACTGGACCGTAACAGATAATACTATGACAATGTAAAAAATGACAAGCACTGAGACAGCTACTATATTGTGCTGACAATTTGTACACAACAAAAATCAGTATAATGTCTAAACACTGACTTAACCTGTAATAGAACAATTAAGTATATTTGTTTGGAATGTCAGACAATGCACTCAGAGCTGGATCCTGCACTAAGTGACCTAGGCAACTGACTAGGGCCAGGATGGCTGGAGTGAGGGGGGCCATACAACATTAATTACTAAGGATAGTTTCCTAAAATTAAAAAAAAAATAATAATATCCAGTCCTATTGTGTGTGTATGTAATGTATGATCTTGCTTCTTCATATTTACATGTTGCTGTTGCTCATGCATGCACAGCAAATGAGGAGAGTTTCCAGAAGAGGTGTGAGATTAAATCTCGCAAGAGATAGGAACCATCTTTTCTCTGAGCTGGGAGTATCCTTTTACAACATGGAACAAATTAGTTGCAGAACAAAACTATTTAATGTATTCATTGAATGGAGCAATTCTTAGTACGTAGAGGAAGTATTACTTTGCAGCAGAAATAGAACAGAATATCTTTTGAAGGATGGAGCAATGCAGCAGAACAGAAGTAGGATGTGTGTGTGTACTGCGCAACCTAGTTAAAGTGACATGCTCAGAGTCAAACACTGTACTATGGCTGCATACTTGGATTACACACCAGCTGCCAGACCTATTTGTATCTAGTTTTGCAGAACAGCTCTGATTTTCCCTCATATGTGTGCCCTTTCATTGAGCAAGTCACTTAACCAGAAAGTGCATGGGGAAACTGGACATTGGGACTAAACTCTTTAAGGTTCCCCATGAAGGAAACTGGTATAAATGGGTGCATTATCACATGAGCCAAGTCCTTTAAATTTTTGGTTTCCTTAATATTGACAGCATGTATTATTTAGCTCTAAATAAATGGGGTGGCATGAAGTATATGCTTTCAATGTTAGTATTTTAACTATGAATCCATTTTAATTTAGTATTTTTGCAGACACACAGGTATGAACAGTATTGTTTGGGTTGTGGTAGTTTGTCTTGCAGTTAGTACAGATGACGAAGGTTATGAGCTATTAAGCATCTGCTTTCTGTTGTACACAGTTTGTTTCTCTTAGCTTTCATTTGTCTTCTGTGTTACTTCACCAGAAAGTATTTCTAGGTAGCTTGGACACTTGGGTCTTGTGGGCTGCCCCAGGTGCTTTACAGTGTTGAGTGTCTGTATTATAAATTTGCGTTTTGAATTCCTGCACCCTTCACCATATGCAGTTTGAGTCTAAATTCTATTATCTGTTTTAATTTAATGGGTTGCCAAATGCATTTACTTTAAATGTGAGTTTCATGGGAAGAGAAGTTTACTAAGTCTGTTTACATTCTTTGGCTGTTTTGTTTAGAAAACATGTCAGTGTTTTTTTCTGTAAATTTGAAATACAAGTTTTAAATCAAATACAAATCTATGTTATAATTGTGAGTGTATGTACACTGACAGGGTGTTTATAGTAATTGGGGAGAGACAGCCAAGTAATGGGATAGTGATATTGTTGGTGGGGGGGAGGGGTTTAACTTGGAGGTGTATGCTGCAATAATACAGCCTTATTACCCATTCAAGTAGGTTAGATCTGCACCGAGTGATGTTAGAACAGATAGCTATTCTTGATGACAGAGAGGACATGGGGAGGTCAAAATGGGATGTAGGTGTCCTGCAAGCATGTAAGACACCCACACACATAAAAAGTATGCTACATGCAAAAATATTTCTGATTTTGTACATCTTTGGGTTGTTGAATACAAATTGTTGTAGCCTGTATATTGTTTGCAATTGTTTTGCTTTATTCATTCCACTAAATAATGAACTAATTTATTAGTAGGCTTGGATTGTACAACATAATCCCAACCATGTTGGATTTTAGTAATACATTTTTTGCAGTACCATCTTTACAGACCCATACTGTGGTGGTGGTGCTGCGGTAGCATTGTCGCCTCACAGTAAGACGCTGTCTGGTTCGATTCTCAGCTAGAGCGTCTTCTGCGTGGAGACATGCATGAATGGACATACCTTCATTGAAGGTTGTGCATCAGAGCTGGCAACTCGGCACGTAAAAATCTACTGCCAATCATTAGCAGACCAGAGTTCCGCTGTGGCGACCCCTAACTGGGAAAAGCCGAAAAGACACAACAACCACCATCTTTACAGCCCCCGCCAAATTTAAAGGGGCTGCAATTTGTCAGGATATAGTCTGCATTATTTGGGGTGCTGATCAGAACTATCTGATGTTCAGCATCCATTATGTAGTCATTGTTGCGTGTTAATGTGATACAGTCTTCTCTGCAAGACAGAATTGTAAAGCATTTCTGCGTTTAGTTAAAAACTGTTAGTCTGGCAGTTAGTGCAGAGAGCTAAAGCTCCAATTTATTAATGAGCTACTGTCTGTGGAAAGGGTGCAGGGTTTGAATCTTTCCACCTTCATTTACCTACTGAGTGACATTGAGCAGTCAGTGCTTTAGAGCAATTGGGAAATTGGGCTAGGCAATTTATTCTTCAAAGGCATCAGGTACTGCATTTCTAGACAATGTACAGAAATGTAAAGTTGTTTGACATCAGCAACCTATGCACTAGCAACAGCTCTCTTTAATGTGCAATTATTCATATGGATTTTACTTCTGCAGTGACTGTGCGTAATTGTTTAGCATATGTTATCAGGTGGTTAATATTTCTTATGCCCTCATAAATACTCTTCTATTTCAACTGTATTACACCTGACTAGATCTTATGGCAGGATGCTATTGATGTTCACAGTTTTCATGTAGTTCATCCAAAGCTTCCAAGAAAATACATGTAATTTATTTCCTCATATGAATAAGAGGTGTACACTGTCAACTAAGTGACTATAACTGCTGGTGGGGGTGGGGGGGCTCTCAATACCTTATGCTCTTATCTGGTCATTTTTAAAATGGTTTTTAATCTGTTTTTGCAGGACTTGTGTGTGTGTTACATAGGAATACTTTGGCTATTGTGTTTGTGTGCAACAAACTTGAAATATGTGACTTTGGTCATTATTAATAATTTTTTGACATACATCTGAGGAGGATAAAGTCAATGATGCAGTCAACAATGTAGCTATAATCAATGCATTTGGGGGATGGCTGAAGATAAAAAAATGACTGAACCTGAACTGAACTGAAAAAGGTAAAAAATCATTAGTCTGTATTTGCAAGACTGTTGTGCATTTCGGTAAAGCAAGCTGGATTACACTACCGTGCCCATTTTTATTACAATCAGACGTGATATGTACCCAGTCGATTTAGTGGCCATAATTGTTGAGTACAGATTTTGGTACATTATAATGACATGAGTTTGAAAGACCTTTTATGGTTAAAGTGTTCTGAAATGGGTACTTTTGTCATTATTGGATCATATATTTTGTTTCACTGCTTAGTGGAAAAATATTCAAATCTACAAGTTTAATACACATGCTAACATATGTTACTGTATTAAACAAGAAATATAAAATAAAATAATGAGGAATGTGAATCAAAGTACACATTCATTTATGCATAGTCCTGAAAATGTGTGCAGAGGGCCCATGTTTTGAAAACAGACCTTGGGGAACAAGGTACACAATCCATCACTGGTCAAATTAATTTTTCAATTAATGTAAGTTTTACTGCATGTTTCAATAAATGTGAGTTTCAGGAGAAGGTAAGTTTATTGTTGTTCATGTTGTCTGCTTTCAATGTACAGTTGTTTTACTTTGTTTAGCAAATGTCCATTAGTGTTTGTGGTATAAAATTTGAAATTAAAGCTTTAAATTATAATTAAATCTCCTCTGTAATGATTAGAAAAGTAAAGAAAAATATAGTATGCACACTGATAGGTATAAACAGTGTTTCGGTAAACAGGGAGAGAGAAACAAGTAATGGGACAGTGGAATGGCTGCAGGGGAGGGGGGGCTGGTATATTACCCTGCCTAGGGCCCCATTTGACCATGATCCAGCTCTGAATACTATGATAAACAGGTAAAAAAGGACATGAGAAGACTTGAGATTACTACAGAAAATCAATTTTATGAGTCTGTGAAAGGCCAGACTTAACAGTGCAGACGTCACTGCACCAGAATAGGAAAAATTCCTCAGCTCTAGTTTCATCAACGTTGAAGCAGAAACCATAAAAAATGGTTAGAAACATCCCTGGATGAAGTGAGACAATGACTCTACATCCCCATAAGCCCTTTCCATCCAATTACTAAATATAATCACCTCTGAAGTTGCTTCAGCTTGGGGAGAAAAGAACATTTCCAAAGAAGTCTCCCATAAATGTAGAAGAATCCCAGAAAATATTCTTAGCAACTGCACCCCACAGCAAGGAACAATGCTGAGTACAATGACCTTGTCTGAGAAAGCTGCACACTAACCAGTTGTGCGTTACAGCTTGTATGTCTGGCTGCTTTTTTCTACCACTGTAAAAACTGCCAAAAGCCGAAATGTATATTTTTTAGTCTATCTTCTTTATGCATTAACTTTTACCTCTTTTATTTCAGGTACCACTTATAAATGTGAATTGTTTTGATCTGATATCATAGAGCTCTCAGAATGTGCGTCTCAGGCTGGTATGAGCCTAGCAGTGAGCAGCATTTTACCTTCTCCAAGGATGATGTCACAATACGAACAAAAGATGATTGACTTTAATAATTGGCTTAGTTTCTGCCATCATTCTAAGGCGGTGCAATATTTGTCAGTATAGAAGGAGATGGTCAACAGACTACACTGCTTTGCCAAGAATGGTCTGCACCTCTCCCCTCTAGGCTTTCGAATATTAGCTAAAACATTGTCTTCCCCCATAGTGCCTTTTTTAGGCAATGCCAAACTGAAAGTACTTGCGACATAGCAAATCAAAACCAAGAAAATCTAAAGGTATTACTGCTCAATACTAGGAGCCTAAACAAAAAACTCCACTCCCTGGAAGCTCTCTTTACTCTAGAGAATGGTGATGTCTGTGCAGTCTCTGAGACTTGGTTTAAAGATGTGGCGAGCACACCACAATGTGCAATGTGCCTTCCACACATTTAGACCAGCTCAGCTACTTCACAGGCAGGGACTAAAGGTGGAGGTGTCCCTATTTACATCAAAAAATAAATATACTTCCAGGTTGGTAAAAACAGGGCAATGCACTTGAGCTGCTCCATGTTCAAATCAATGCAAAACTCAAAATGAGGCCAGCACCATAGGGTGATATAAATATAATGTATTTAATTCAGAAAGGCAAAAACCATAAATCAGACCGGTTTGGGCCCCAAGGCCTTCTTCAGTGATACACTAATAACATTCAAAGAATACTTAAATAGTACTTAAATAGTATTCTAAATAAATTAAGTAAGCAGATCAATCAGTATTTAAAGGCACAGTATAATAACAGGAGACATAGTCTGTATACAAACAACCACTCAAAGATGGTCATTCAAGCCAGGAGAAAATAAACCCCCTAATTTAATAATCAATGCCCTCTCCTTATTATTTAATATACTGTGCCATCCCATTTTTCTGGATCTGTCCCCCCAAATTTTATCAATAATAGTGAAATGAAAGTTGGCTGTTTTGTGGTTTAGAGCATGTTTATATAGGGCACTGGTCAAACGCTGGTTTCTCATATCACTGAGATGTTCCAACATTCTAATCCTGAGTGGCCTGGACATCTGCCCCACATAAAAAGCGCAACAGGAACATGTGGCCAAATAGACCACCCAATCCGTACCACAATTACCAAAACATTTTATCGGATATACCCTACTAGTATTTCTACTAGAAAATTCTTTCGTTTTAAATGTGTGTACAGAATGAGCAATGCCCACAGGGAAAAGATCCAATCAGTTTATCCCCAGTTAATGTAATTTGTTGACCAAAACTAGTTCTCATATATCCAGTTTTAAAGTGATTGAAGTATGAACCCAAATTCCGGCCCCTACGGTATGAGAATAAACACACTGGAGGTAGTATCCTAGCTAACTCTTGATTAGCCAAAAGAATGTTCCAATTATTTTTAACAACATTCCTAGTGGCATCGATGTTCCTTCCATAAGTTGTCACAAACCTAATCACCTCCTCCTCTGTACCTGATTTCACTTGATATTCCAATAATTTGACTCTATCTCGTTCCTGAGCCCAATTACTAGGTGTCCTAACATACCTTGACTTATAGCCCTGGTTGCGGAACCTTTTTATGAGGTCCTGTTGATGATATTCGTAGGTACCTTGATCTGAGCAGATTCTCCTCACTCTCAAAAATTGGGATTTGGGTATATTTCTGATGATATGATGGGGATGTAAACTAGTAGCCTCCAATAAGCTATTATATTGGGGGTATTTACGAAACACTTGAGTGAATAAAGTATGATCTGGATTACGTGTTATTCCAACATCCAAAAAAATGGATCTCCTGATCATGCATGTTAAGTGTAAACTCCATCCCCCATTTGTTCTCATTTAGATATTGGACAAACTCTAGTAGATATGTAACATCACCCCGCCAAATCAACCAACAATCATCAAGGTACCTACGCCAAATATCCATGTCCCCTAAATAGATGTTATGTCATGGGTCACAGATAAGAAATTCTTCTAGGTACCCCATAAAAAGGTCCGCATAAATGGGGGCAAAAGAAGCCCCCATTGCAGTTCCTTGTATTTGCCAAAAGCAGTCTGCTTGAAAATAAAACACAGTTTTAGTTCGTATATGTTCAGCCATACAGATTAACAAACTGTTGAAGCCGGGTGGATAGATGTCCGCTTTATCAAGCCAATATTTTAAGGCCCCCAAATCCAGCCCAATGGGGGATATTTGTATAGAGGGTGGTAACATCTAATGTGCACATCATCCAACCTGGCTTCAACTGTAAATTAGACAAAAATCTGGAGAAATTGACTGGTGTCCTTTAATCTTGAATGGACCATCTTTAATAGAGGCTGTAGATACTGTGTAGGAAATACTAATAGGGGTTCTGTCAGTGAACCCCTGCCAGATACTATAGGTCTTCCTGGTGATTTCTCCAAGCATTTATGAATTTTAGGTAGCAGATAAAAAATCTGCCTCTGGGGATCATCCACCACCAGTTGTTGTTTCGTTCCCTCATCATTAATGCCCTCCTGCACAGCAGGTTCTAAAAAAGAATCTATTTCCCTTTTGAACTGCATGGTAGGATCAAGTGGCATTGACATATAGTATCTGGAATCATATAACTGTCTATAAGCCACATTCAAATAATATTGCATGTCCATGACTACCAGCTGATGTAATAACAATATTGGAATTATTTTTCAAATTTGGTAAGGCCTGTTTTTCCTGTTCTGATAAATTTTGGCCTAACATACGAGAATCACTTTGTTTGAAATGCAAATCTTTAAGACAAGACTCTGGAAATACAGAAACAAATTTGTCCATTGGAGGCTGGAAATTGGATTCTCGAAACTGAAAATCTGTACTTATCCGGCTTTTATCTTGTCCACCAAAAATAGTTTTAAATTTAATAGACGGCAAAATGCCAACACATCATTGACTACAGTATCTTCATTCACAAAGAAACCAGTAACATATGATAGTCCTTTATTGAGTAGTTGTAATTCCACATTAGTCAGGTTAACAGAGGAGATGTTATGTACATTAAAAACTTCTGTTATTGAGGTATAAGGACCTGTAACAGTGTTTCCACATTTTTCACTCTTTCTATGTTTTCTACCACCTCTGCATTGTTTAATCCTAAAGGGTCATCCAAACCTCTCGATTTCTTATGTACTGAGGACCCCTGAGTAAGTACTTGTTCAATTTCAGTAGCAGACGAATCCTCCCCTGATGTACTACTATAATCTGTTTTGGATCTCTCTAAGATGGATCTGGGTCTCTTCTTCCTAAGCTTCCCTACACCAGGCTGCCCATCAAAAATTTGATAATTTTTTTAGGTCCAAATGGTTTACGCTTATCATAATCTATCAGATCCCTTTGAAATTTCTGTATTTTTTTTTTTTAGTTTTTAAGTTTTTTTCCAAGGATAACAAATCCTGAGAAAGTTTGGTCAAACATAACTTATACTGGGCTTGTCCATCAAAAGCTTTCACTTCCTCACAAATTTGTTTGATCTCATCAGTGTTAGTCACTATGACATGTTCATAATAGGAAGAGAGAACATTAACAAAGGACAGCGTAGCTTGGTGCTGAACAGATGCCCATTCTTCCATCAGTAAATCAACTGGAGCACTAATAAAGGGTTGTGTTCGAATTCTTAATCCCCTTGGTGTAATATTTTTTGCTTGATATGCCCTAAATAACTTTAAGTGCCAGACATTGGTCCTAAGTGAGGGCATACTTTTAGTAAGCTTTCCAAACAAATCCTTATCAATATTATCCGGGTCCCTTATGTTACTATTCATACTTTTACTCTGATCCATAAACCCAAAAATTTGCAAGTCATCCTTATCGGATGAAAATCCCTGTAAAATAGAAACCAAATCCATAATCTTAAAAATATAACAAATATTATATATGAAAAATAATAAACATATAACTGGGCATTTAATACTTAATACCACTTCCATGCAAGCTATAGATCTCCATCTATGACCCAGAAAACCCATTCCATGTATTTAAACTTATTAGAAACACTAACCACCAAACCCAATACCATATTCATGGGTGACTGACTACCCCACTATTAATTTGGAATCCTTATTCAACATCAAACATGCATGCACAGAGATTCCTGGATTTTGTAAACACAAACTCCCTTCACCAGATAGTCAATACACCAACCAGGGGTGCAACCATACTGGATCTGGTCCTCACTAATATGGGAGAGTGCTGCACACCTCCTACTGTAATGCCTTCCCCTGGTAAGCTCAGACCACATAATGGTCTCCTTTGAAGTAAAACTACAACCTGGACCCCAGCTAAACTGTGAATATTCAGGAACTATTCTAAGGGTAACCCCATGCTATTAAGTGAGAACCTGGCAAAATTTCAAGCCCCTATAAACTCTGATAACACTTCTGCCTATGCAGAACTGTTCACAGAAACCCTGTACAAGTATGTCAACAGCTGCATACAGGGAGCTGTACCCACCAGGAAGAAATACAGAACTAACAAAAAACAAGCCACCCTGGTGGAATCACAAAATCAATAGGCTGTATAACAGGAGGAAGAAAATCATGGCAAACATTAGGAGGTGCAGCACCCAGCAGGATAAACACACTCTCATCAAACTAAACAAACAACTCAGAGGACAAATAAAATCTACCAAAGCCAAATTTGAAGCAAGTTTGGCCTCCCAGGCCAAGGACAGCCACAAAGTATTCTTTAGCTATGTCCGCAACCTCAAAGGCAATACACAATTGTGTGCAGGGCTCATTGTAAATGGAGCCACGTATACTGAGCCAGAAGATAAAGCAAACCTCCTGGCTGATAAATTCAGCTCCAACTTTACTCTTCTCTCCCCTCAACCTTCCCTCAGGAAATATCATCAACTTTAACTCCCCTTACTATCACTAGGGAACAGGTCCTTAATGCTCTAAGACCAAGAATGCTGCATCAATGGGCCCAGACGATATCCCAGGATGCCTTCTAAATAGCATGAAACAATCTATCAGGGCCTCCGGAATTACAATTTAACTGTAGCCTCCAAACAGACTTCATGCCTCATGAATGGAGAAAGGCAACAGTCATTCCTCTGCACAAAGGTGGGCCATCTACAGACCCTGGAAACTACGGACACATAAGTCTCACTAGTCTTATATGTAAAGTCGTGGAAAGAATTATTATGGAGATGATCACTAGAGATATAGTAAACCTCCAGACACTGGACCCAACCCAGTTTAGTTTAGTCAAGGGCAGATCATGCCTACGCAACCTGGTGGACTTCTTTGAGAAGGTCACTAAAGCAATGGATAAGGGCAAAATCATTCACACTGCCTACCTTGACTTGGCCAAGGTATTTGACACAATACTTGGGCACGGTTGACAAACTCAAGAGGTTAGGCACAAACTTGTATGTCACCCGGTGGATTGCCAACTGATTCACAGACAGGACCCAGGAAGTTAGAATTGGGGAGTCCACCTCTACAAAGATGCCAGTCACAAATGGAGTTCCTCAGGGATCAGGCCTTGGACTGCTCCATTTTGGCATTTACTTCTCAGAAGTCAAGCCAATGTAAGTGGTCCCTGGCTGACTAAATTGCAGATGACTGCAAATTAGGAGCTGTCATTGAATCTCACACTGACACAAATGTTCTCCAGGAGGGGCTGACACAGACATATAGCTAGTGTCATAGCCATGGAGTAAAACTAAATGCGAAGAAATTCATAAAAGTATCCTTTGGGAATTCATCCATCCCTGGTATCATATTGACAACATACCCCTTAGAGTTGACCCAGTAGTCACACATAGATAGTAATCTAGCCTTTGATCACGTGTTTACAATGGTGAGGATATCATTCTATGTTGCGCACCTTATAAACAAAGGTATGGCATGTAAATCCAAGGAAGTCATTGTTCCACTGTATTCAGTGTTCAGACCTGTCTGAGTATAATGCACCCTTTGGTATGTACCTAACCAGGCATATCCAACAACTGGAATGTCCACAGAGGTTCCCCAATAAAAGAATACACGGGATAAGTAATGCATCCTATGCAGACTACCTGAAGGCCCTATGCCTGCATTCTGTCTACAGGCTTTTGAGGGGTGCTCTATGCCTCACATACAGAGTATTGTCAGAACCCACTCTGATGGACCTCCTGCATATCCACAAAACAAAGAGTACCAGAATTACCCATTCTAAAGCCTTAAACCTTGCCTGTGATATAAATAGGACCTGCTGGAGAGATAGGTATATATCCCAGAGAGTACCCCATCTATGGGACAGGCTCCCCATCTATGTGAAGTAGAGTTCCCCCTCCCTAACAAGTGTAACTTGGACAGTTGGATGGGAAACTGGAAGTTCATCCCTGGTTTGGCACCTATGCCTCTAATGCAAACAGGTAACCTGTAAATGGTTTATCTCCCAGGTCCATGCTTACACTTATCAAGGGTATCAGAACTTGTCAGAGATTTGGGATGCATGGCTAGGCTTAAAAAGGCCCTTGTGGTCATTAGCCTAGTAAACACCTATGAACCTAAGCATGTTTACAGTATACTGTATGATGTCAGGGAGACGGCTCTCACAGTAGAAAGGCATGTACTGACTGTTTTGAATATTGACATGGCCTCATGCCTTTTAGTTTGCATAAAGAAGCCCTGATTTTCATGAAGGAATGCTTAAGTCTAGGCTATATTATAATACAAGCTGCATCTTGGAAGCATGACAGTGACTCTGAAAAACAAAATCAAGTCAGTATGGTAGCCATTTCGCCATAAACATGAAGCACATAATATCAAAGTATTTGGAAATATATTTTTTTTCACTAGTTTCAGGGTGAAAGTTTTTTTCTCTCCCTTCAATGAAAAAAAAATGAAATGAAGCTTCTTCTCTCCTCTAATTATAACTACCAAACTCCAAATCATAACATTTCAACATTGTTTGCATTACAGAATAACACTGCAACAAAAATAGATAAGCGCCAATACAGAAACAGGATACTATGAAAGATGTACGTTTCTGCTTTCGTCTACTTTACAATGGTCAGTGGAACAGACAGAAAGGAATTTAAGTTGTGAAGCAGTAAGGTAGTAAGAGAAATTAAATTCATTTATGTGAATGTACAAGCTAAGGATAATTACTAATCCTTCTTTACTTAGGTAATGAAGTTACCAAATACCACCCAACATTGCTCTGAACGCATTCGTGATGGCATTACCTTCTCTGATCCAGTGGATATTACAAATATATTAGCTAAACAATTCAGTGCAAATTTCATTCCAGAGACATCTGTACAAAACCAACATATACACACAAAGACCTCAAACCCTTTATCATCTCATTAAAACATTGGTTAAGGGTACTTTCAGGAAAAAAAAACATCCTCTACGGGACCTGGTAACATTCCTGGTTGCCTGCTGAGCAGCACTAAACATGTGCTGTCCTACACACTCCTATAACTATTCAACCTGCACTTATCTACCTGCCTTGTTACACAGCAGCTGTGATGCTACTTCTCAAGGGTGGCCCCACCATGGACCTCAAGAATTACAAACTCATCTGCCTGACATTTGGAAAGCTGCACAATGAGTCACAACACACCTGATTAATTACAATATAAAACGTCTATTAAGACTTGACACCCAGCAGTTTGGCTTCATTAATAGTAGATCCTACCTAATGAAGATGATGAATTTTTGAGAGGGTAACACAAGTGGACAGTGGTCATAGTGTCCATACAGAACATCTTGACCTTGTCAAGGCAACTGACACCATGTCACATGCACACATTATCAAATAGCTAAATGTGCTCAAAAATGATCATGATATGGATAGCTAATTGGCAGAGGGACAGAAGCCACACTTTAAGGGAGGCAGGTGCATGCAAGTAACCACTGGGATATGACAGAGATCTGTGTTGGGATTTCTGATATTCTACATATACTGCTCTGATCACCAAACCAAAACAGGGAGCTCGGATTATCAAAGTTTACATGTAATTGTAAAGCAAGTGTTGTACTTAAATTTTCTTTTTTTTCTCATACATGTTAATATCTGGTGCTCTGAAAACAGAATAAAGCCAAATGTTAAAAAAATCACTATCATTGCCATATCTCTCAACCGCTTAGTCCAAGAAATCTGGACAAAGCCTCAGATAATGGGGGACAAAGGCCCAAAAATAGGGAAAGATTTTAAATATTGAATTTATAAACTTAGGAAGTTGCTAGAATAAGATTTGTGCTAGGATGAATTTTCAGAAGGATATGAAGTCTGAAACTTAAATGTATGTTATCATTTAGTGACTTCAGTCCTCAGGGATTTGCCAGAAAAATACAAATTTTATAAGGTATAGACCAAAAAATATAAGGTGAAAATCTGGAAAGTTGACAGGTATGATCATTGCATTTGGCAAATCTTCTAACCATTTTACCGTACAAAAAATACGTTAGCGCAAAACAAAGATGTCATAAGAGACCTTGGAAAATGTTAAAACTCCCACTCCTTTCACCATCATGTTGAAACAGTGGTCAGAAAATCCTCTAGATCTAAATTAGTCCTTACCTCTTAATACTTTGTACTGATCAGCCCCACCAGCAGCATCAAAAACAACCCCCCCCCCCCTTTGAGATGTTGTCTTACTAAATGTATAAAGCAACTGGAAAGACCACAAAGGTTCCTGACAAAAAAAAAAAAACCTTAAAGGCCTAAAGGAACTGAGCTACCATGAGAGGCTGGAGGCCTTGTCACTGTTCAGTGTATTCTTGACTATGTAGGGGCTTCCATGCCATTAGGGATCCAATGTTTGAAGACCTCTTATTACTTAAAAAATCTAACAGTCCAGTGAACATTAGAACCAGAGATCTCATCTGCGTCTGCAAATAAACTAAATGCAGTTGAAAAAGCAATATGTCATGCAAAGACCATCCTTTCTTTGTGCAAACATTCTCCACTATCTTCTTTTAAGAAGGAATTAGACAACTGGATGCATATTTGTAAACTCACATCTGGTGTGACTAGTGTATCTTTACTTGAAAATGGAGTTAGGGTCTAACGGTCGGTACTGGGAAGGCTAAAATAGCCTCATGGCCCAGCTGCATTGTACACTATATGATTCCTTGAACATGCAATATTATTATTTTGCCATTCTAGGTATCAGTCTGTGCTGCTGTGGTGAACTACATACTTAGGCTGGCAAAGAAAATCTTAAGAACTCACAAGCATGTTATGTATATAAGTATTACACATGGCAATGTGACTCAGTGGAACACATATATAAAAACAATTATAAGATCAGAAACAAGAGGATACAAAAGCAAGGAATGAAAACAAAAAAGCAGCACTTTTCCAAATGAACTGGGAAATGTTTAAATTTAAAGTAAAAATAATTTAAAATATTTGATAGAAAATATGATACCTCCAGAAGAGTGCCACTACTCTGCCACTTTTCACAGAAGGCAGACTTTATGAAAGAAACAATAAATGAACAGTGAAAGAAGTTACATTGTCTGAAAACATGAAAACACATTTTAGTGTAGCGAAAATGATATTGTGCTAAAGAAAGATCAATGATCCAGTCTGAATAAGTGAAATGGCATATATTAAGTAAACAAGAGCTCTGTATATGTCTGTTGTGCACATTATATTGCATAATTTTATTATTTATAATTTATTTATTTGGTGGGTCAGGGGTAAAATTAACATTGTTAGTTGAGTTAGTTTGAAGACACAGTTTGGTGATGGTTTCAGTAAAGTAGGTGTTAAAGTTAGATGCTGTTTCTTGTGGAGAGTTGTTGGGACTTGTACTGGGGGCAGAAGGGTTACCTGGGTACAGGATTTGGTTGATGGAGTACCAACATTTCTTTGGGTTAGTTGACAGTGAGGAGGGGATTGTTGTAGAATTTTTTCTCATCACTAACGATGTGTTTTTTTGTGAGGTTGTGTAGCTCTTTGTATTGTTGAAAATGGGATGGGAGTTTTGTCTTACAACAGACTTTCCAAGCTTTGCCTCTTTGTTGCATTAGGGTGCAGGTGGTTTAGGTAAGCCAGTGTGCTCTGACCGATTTAACTCTGACTATGCACAGGAGGGCAAGAGAGGTGAGAATATTTAGGAATATCAAACTGAATTTCAGGATTGCATCATCTAGAGGTGAGTATTTAAGGAATGACCAGTTTAGAGATGAGAGATGGTTGTTTACGAGGTCGGAGTGAAAGTGGGTCAGCTTGTGACACTATGTAAATATGGGGTCGAATGAAGTGGGGAGAGAATCTGGGAATCTTGACAGGGCAGTAATCACTTAGGGAGTCTGAGAGGGTTATGGGGAAGTGGTATTTTTGAGGGTTATTGACAAGTATCCAGTCAAGGAGGGAAAAAGTTGTAGTAGGTTTGCTAGTGTGAGTAGGAGTGGACATTAACTGGGTGAAGCCATGAAGATTAATATTAATAATTGCTGAAGGATAGGGACAGCCAGTTGATGTTTACATCTCCCATGACAGTAGTCACAATCAATCAGGAGAGGATGTTATCTAGTAAAGGGATGCCAGGGGGTATGTATATTGCAGCAATGGCAAATGAATTGTGTTCATTAATTCTGCAGCAGGAGACTAATAGTTCTGCAGGAGAGAAAGGGGATAGGAATGGCAAAGGGGGTTACAATTAGTTGATTGGAGAACATAATTGCAACTCCACCACCTTTTTTGTGGGTGTAGTCCAGACATAGATTGCTGCAGCCAGGGGGTAGGAAGTCTTTGTCAGGGATGTGGGGATTTAGCCATGTTTCAGTCAGTGTAAGGATATCAGGAGAGTGCATGCCCAACCAGTTATGTAATTAAATGATTTTGTTTACTATACTTCTGATGTTCATAGAGAATAATGTTAATTGTTTTTTGGGGGAAGAGGTTTGGGGGGTAGTTGAGTGTGTGTGACTAGTGTTAGCATGCATATGGTTGTGAGGTCCAGGGCTGGGATGAATATCACCTGACAGAAGGAGAACTGACAGAATAGATGTAGAGTGGCAAAGAGATGAGGGACAGAAATAGTATTTTACTTTAGATTTGTTGGAGGTTGTGGGGACGGAGTTTAATTTTGGGAAGGGGATGTTACGAGAGATGGGTTGAAAGGGAATAAGTAGATGACTTGCTGGGAAGGAATGGGATAGATAGATGTAAGTGGTGCAGGGGTATGTGTGGTTAGTGTTTCTCTCCTCCATCAGCTGTCCTCCTGAAAGTGTAGAAATACACAGAAGAGCTAGTAGCAATTTGTAAGTAGACATGTTAAGTAAGGGGAAGACTGGAGAGAGTAGGTACAGGATAGCAGAGAATGAGAAAATTGATTTGTGAGATGAAATAGAGAGTTGTTGATTATAGGTAGGTAGGTTGAAGTAATGCTAGGTGTGGTAGCTATCATGTGGTGAATATGGGAGATGTAAGATGGAGAAAGTTGTATTAATTAAAGGAGAGGTGAGATGGAAGAGGTTACATGGAAGGATAGGAAGAGATGAGTGGTGAGTCAAATAATTTTAAAGCCTGGGATAGTGGTTAAGTGTTGTGGTAGAGTGATAGATTTGAGGTAAGGGGAAGACAGATGTGTAGAGAATGGAAGAGTGGTTTGGGGTAGAAGGTGAAGAAGATGAGATATTGTGTAGCTGGAGGGTGAAATGATGTCAGAATGAGTAGATAGAGGGTTGAGAGGGTGTGGAGAGGACTAGTAAGTGGAGGTGTTAATAGAAGTAAGGTGTGAAGTGTTGTATAACTGCTTAGGAGTGGAGGAGAGGGGACTGGATTGGCTACTGGAGAACTGAGAGGGTGGGGTTTGAGGGGGAGTGGTGACACAGGGTTAACTATAAGTTTAAGTGAATGTGGGGTGTGTGGGAATGGGAGCAGGGTAGGGGAGCATAGTAAGCCCAAGAGCAGAGTAGGGTCAATGGAGCGGGCTGAGTCAGAGTCGTCGCTTACTGGAGATAGACATTATTATACATCGTCATTGCCTACCACTTGATTCTCGGCTGGAGTGCCTTCTGTGTGGAGTCTGCATGTCCTCCCCATGGTCGAGTGGCCTCTGAAAGACATGTGTGAATGGGCATGCCTTCACTGAAGGTTGGGCATCGGGCTGACAACTCAGCACCATAAAAATCTACTGCCAATAATTAACGGACCGGAGTTCCGCTGTGGTGACCCCTAACTAGGAAAAGCCGAAAAGACAAACATTGCCTACCATTTTAAATAAGTAAATACTGATGCATACCCACTGTAACAAAGTAAATCTAGGTACATCAATGTGTTCAAAGTGGTTCCATGACCTGTGTATCCCATACTGCAACATTCTCACACCGACTGTGGCATAGCCCTGAACTCATATTCTGCATAAGACATTTTGTAGATTTTTGCCTACAAAATGCACTGCAAGGTATATTATTCAGAGCTGCATAAAGGACATGTGACGCCAGTTAGCAATAACTATGTATAAAAAGTGTCAAAAGTTTGATAGCAGAAGTCCTGTCCTCAACACGATTTGTAATGGTAATTTAATCTCCAAAATATCCGTTTGATGATGTCTTCTGGATGTTAAAATCCCACCCTATGTTTCTGGTATGAACATATGTCAGTCACAAGTTCCCACAACACACTTCAGCTCTACATTGTCAATTCCCTTGCTGCCATTTTAGATTAAATATGAAACTGCAAAAAGAAAAAAAAAACTTGCTAGTGCATTCTGATATTTTTTGTACATCAAATTGAGCCATTGCAGTTTATGACATTCCATATTCACTGCACATTTTTATTGCATAGAGAGCTCTAATACTGCCCTGAGAACTCCAAAACTCCAGAGATGTTGTCAAGCATGTACAGGCAAGTCTAGTACTTAAAGTGTGACATGGTACAAAACAACAACCATACATGTTCCATTCCATATTCACTCCATGTTTTGATTACATGGTGAGCTCTGCTCACAGCCTTACGAGCTTCACTAAACAACAAGTGCTAAGAGGCATGCTGAGGTATGCCTGGTACCTCAGGTGTGACATGGTCCCACATTAGCTTCACATTTTATCTGCATATTTCTTCTACTGTAGCCTTAGGTGATTCCTATTGCACTGCAGCCCTGGTTGGGCATGTTGAGGCATGCCTGGTAGACCATGTGACATATGTCAGCTTAAGCAGAAGATGCAGCACACAGTCTGAGTGTTTAGCTTGTATGTTCACTGTTGTATGTCACCGAAGAAAACAGTCAAGAAATGGTTTCACCACTCCTGCATCTTTGTGAACATTTTTTTCAACACTGTAGATAAAGCACTGGTGGCTTGATATACATGCATATGCACATTACATTTATGTATTAATACAGTGTTTCATACAGGATTTTTCTCTGGATAGTAAGAAACCCATACAACTGGATGACTGAAATATAAGTGGGGAAGGAGGAAGGTGTGCAGACTTTTGCAAAAGGCATTAATGTATCGTAATTACCAAACTCATTTCTCAACATGGGTTGGTGGTATCAAATCAGTCGTCACAAACTAATTTGATTAATTGTCCCTCTCCTACTTTCCTTGACCATCACGTCTTCTCTTCATCTTCTGCTTTACTGCACGTGACCAGATCACTGCAGTCTGTTCTCCTTGACCTGTGATCAGTGTCACTGGCTTAAAAGACAGCACACTTGCCTTTGATGTTGTAAGATCAGAACACTGGGGAGGGGCTTCTATTCTCACACCAGGTGCTTGGATTCATTTAAAGTTTGTCAGTTAGAGCAGAGTACTTAAGTTGACCTGTTAATGAGCTACTTCCTGTTTCAGTGGTGCAGGGTTTGAATTGTTACACTTCCATCTGCCTACTGTGAGACCTTGAGCAAGTCAATTAACCACCAGTATTTTGGGGTAATTGGGACTTTGAGCTAGGCCCCTTAATGGCCTTCACAACTGCATGCCTAGTAACCATCTATAAGCCCATTCTGTAATTCGGGCTAACGTTGCTTTTCCCCTGACCTCTCATTTCTTCACCTGTCAGTAAGTACATATCTTACCACCTACCTGATCCACTTGACCTCTGTCACCTTAAGTTTCCCCAACTGCTCTGCCTTTAAGGCACAGGTTTGTGCAGTACAGCACCACTGTTTTTCTCACTTCACTTATTGGGCAGTTTTCTGTCATATACTAGCTACATCTGACAACCTGGGCCAGTTGGCTACAGCACTTCTAATTATAACTTTGACCTCTTTATTCAGACTCTCCTTCTCCTCAACCACCCTTCCCAGATACTTGAAGCTGCTACCCTGTTCCATTATTTTTCACTCCTTCTGATTTACCGAATTTCTTGCAAAGACAACTGTCTTGCCTGCACTCCATTTCATCATGTGTGCCTTTGCATTCAACACCCATATCATTCAAAGCTTCTGCTCAGAGTCTGATTGACGAGCATCATCATCTGCATACAGCAGCTTTGTTGAGATGCCCCCCCCCCTCAAAACTGCTTGCCAGTGTAGCCTTTTCACCAGTATGAACAACTGTAGGCTAAAAGTTGTAGATTAATGCAAACGCCCTCCCAGTAGGAACCCCTCAGAGTCTGAACATTGCTTATACTTGTGTTACTGGATCCCTCTTTTCCTGCACTAATCCAACCTATATTTCCTGGACTTCAAATCTTTGCAGGATAGTCCAAATTAGCATTGTTGGGACCTTGTCATATGCTTTACCAAGTATAGGAATGTCCAGCTGGACTCTCTTTTCTCGAGCTTATTCTCCACTATCAGTCTCACTGTAAATACTGGGTTGGTTGTGCTGCACCCTGATCTGAATCCAAACTGTTTATTTCATCATATCTTCTGCTGCTCTGCATATGGATGTATCCATCATCATGTCCAGCACTTTCATGCAATGAAGCAGGAGTTTGATACTTCTGTACTGCCCACAATTGTGAATTTCCACTTTGTTCTTGTACACTGGTACTAATATGCTTATTCACCAGACATGCGGGTACATCTTTCACTCCAAACCATGAAGAGTACCCTCAACAGCCATTTTCCCCTAGCCTACACAATATCATGATCATATCTGTGTGACTACTTATGAGTCAGCCTCCAACCCTGACTTAATTTTCCTTAGCCCTGTTCAGACTTCTTTGGTGGGTTCATCTTCCTCTTTCATCACAGGCCTTGCCTGGAGCAGTTTCTGTTGAGTTTTCTTCATTCAGAAATTGCAGGAAGTGCTCTTTCCATCTGACCTCACTGCCCCATGGACTGGTGAGAGCAGGCTGCTGCTGGCATCTCTTATGAATGGTGCCTGATGACTATTTTCTTTATATAACCACGTTTGTCTTACAACCAAAGATGGTTATTTATACCATTTTCTGAATCACTTTCCAGAAGATGATAGAATTTCTGCCACTGAGAATGCTTTCTTTACCTCTCTGTAACCCTCATTTCATCATTGCTCCTTTCTTCTGATAATTTATTGGACCTTTGCATTCCAACACCAGACTTCCTTATATACTTATTTCCATACCTGGTTTAGGTTGTTCCATAGTCTTCACTTATGCTGTTCTGTGACACTGCCATTTTTCTTTGACCCCATTTTTTCCTCCTCTTCCTGAGGTGCTAGAGCCCTAAGAATTTCTTTGAACGCTTGTACTTTCATCCAAGTCTCTGTTAACCATAGAGTGTCCTCTAACCACTGCTTGCAAATGACTGTGGCCACATGTGGTTTTTGTTGGGGGCTAACAGATTCACTGGAATGACCTCGCAATCAATGTTTCTACTTGAGTACTCCTTCCTTACTAAGGGAAAATCTACTTGTGTTGCATGTTGGCCACTCTTGTATGTGAAGTCATTCTCTCCCTTGCTGAGCTATATGTTGGCCACCATCATGCCATTTGATTGACAGATGTCTAGAATGGCCTCTTCCTTTATTGCTGTTGCTTTACCCATTTGGATCCATGCAGTTCTCATAACGTCCTGTCAGTCATAATATAAGCATTCAGGTCCTTCATTATCACCATCATATTTTGTCCTGCATTGTCCAGTAGGCCCTGCAAATATGGCCTAAATGTACTCTCTTGTCATCACAACCCTTCTGTGGACCACAGACGGAGATTATAAACACTGCCCTGTCATTACATTGGACATTAATTGCACATGATTTGCAGCATTCTGATGACATCCTGCACCGTTGTTAAAAGATTCTCTTTCTCACCACAATTTCCACACCATTTCTAGTCTGACCTCCTCCTGAGTATTAGACTCCAGATCTCATGCCTAGAGACTTGGTTGCAATTCCCTTCCACCTTGACTTCTGGATACACATGCTGTTCAGTCTTCTTGCCATCATGTCATGCATGCACTTCCAAACTGTATCCCGTCATTGAACCTATATTTAGTGTAGCAATCCTTAGTTTCTTTTTGGTCGGCTGATTGGTTTATAGGTTGGTTTATACGTTCATAGGTAGGTACTAGGCTATCGGCCCAAGGGCCTACGTAAGCCTAGCCAACAAGGTTCCCTGGCTTACACTACCCAAGAAAGTTATTTTCCTGTGCCACTGTCGAGCAGAGACACAGAACTGATCCCCGGGGTGTATTTCCTATTTCCCATCCACTCATCAAGATTTTTCTTGAAGAGTGCTAATGAAGAACTTTGCTTGACATAGATGGGTAGCCTGTTCCAGAGTATGGGAAGTCTCTGGGACAGGAATCTATCCCTCCGGCAAGTCCTGTTTACTGTGGTGACAAGGTTTAGGTCCCTAGAGTGTGTAGCTCCGAGGGATTGGGATTTCTTTAGGTGTAGCATGTCCAACAGCTCTGGGTTTGACATAGCTTTATATGTTAGGCAGAGATCACCTTGGAGTAGGCGATATGCTATGGAGTAAAGCTGGAGTTTTTTGAGGCAGTCAGTGTAGGGCATTTGTTTGAGGCCAGTAATCCTCTTTGTGAGGTACTTCTGTGGCCTTTCCAGGTGCTACAGATGTCTTGTGAGGTACATTCCAAAAGGGGATTTGTACTCTATAATGGGGTCTAATGAGTGTCGAGTAGAGGGGAACAATGACCTCTTTTTCCTGGATGAGAACCCTTTTATGATGAGGTGTGCCACATAGAAGGACTTCCTGACTACTGTGGTGATGTGACTATCAAAGGAGAGACTACTGTCCACCTGGGTCCCAAGGTCTTTTATCACACATTCGGTGTCAAGTAGATTGCTGCCTATGTGGTAGTTCATGGGTACAGAGTTTTTACCAAAGGGGATGGCACTGCACTTTTTGGCATTGAGCTTGAGGCCATGGCTCTGACACCAGGCATCTGTCTCAGCGAGGCCCTTCTGTAGGATGTCCACATCATTTGTGGACTTGACTATGGCTCCTAATTTGCAGTTATCTGCGAACTTCATTAGCCAGAGGCCTTCTGTGTTAGCCTGTACTTCAGAGAAGTAGATACCAAACAGGAGAGGTCCTAGGATGGAACCCTGTGTTACTCCACTTGTCACTGCTTTGAGGTCAGATTTGGAGTCTGCAACTTTTACAGTGTGGGTTCTGTCAGTGAGCCAGTTGGCAACCCATCTTATGACATAGGGATTTATACCTAGTTTAGTGAGTTTAGCTATAATTCCAGAATGAGGGATGGTATCGAAAGCCTCGGCGAGGTCAAGATAGGCTGTGTGAATCACCTTACCCTCCTCTACAGCTTTGGTGACTGCCTCAAAGAAATCGATCAGGTTCAGGAGGCAAGATCTGCCTTTCACAAACCCAAACTGGGGGGGATCCAGAGCTTGTAGGTTACCAATGTCTTTGTTTATGAGTTCCATGATGATACGTTCCATGGTCTTGCAGACCAGGATCATCAGGCTAATAGGTCGAAAGTTCCCAGGATCAGTGGTGGCTCCCCCTTTGTGGAGTGGGATAACTGTTGCTGTGTGCCATTCAGTAGGCACAAAGCCTGATGTGAGCCTATTATTGAACATGGTGCTTAAGTGGGGAGCCAGTTCGTTCTGAAGTTTGTGTAAAACGCAGCCTGGGATGTTGTTCGATCCCATGGATGCTGTGTTTTTGGCTTCAGAGAGTGCAGCTTTTACCTGCATAGTTGTGATTACAGGGACTCTAAATTCTTCCTGTACAGATATGGGCCCTTTAGGGGGTGGGGGGGGGGGTAAAGTTAGCCCTGAACCCATCTGCCAGGATGTTGTAAATATTAGTTGGGTCTGTAATTTTCGTGCCGTTGTGCTGTAACTCAGAGCAGATCTAGGTGTTGCCATCAAGATTCTTGACATAGCTATAGAATGCTTTGTGGTTGTCCTTAGAATTAGTGGTGATTTTGTTTTCATAGCTAGCTTTGGAGGATCTTATAAGGGATCTTAGCTTCTTACTGAGGCTGACCAGGGAGCTCCTCCACTCATGGGATTTTACTCTCTTTTGCAACAGTTTCTTCCTTCTGTTGTACAGTTTGTTTATGGCAGGGGACCACCAGATTGGCTTCCTTTTTTTGGAGGATAGCGTCTTGGTTCTGTTTGGGATAGCATGATCCATGCATGCTTATAGAGTGCATTTGTGTAGGATTCAGCAGTTGTAACTGTATTGTCCATCTGCATGGGTGTCATGAAGTTCACCATTTCTGTCTTAAGAAGCATGAAGTTGGCTTTGGAAATTTTTTTTACCGTGGTTTCCTTAATGGGGGGGGGGGGGGGGTGTCCAGCCTTCACTCAGTCGAGCTATACCAGGCAACCCAGACTGGGTAACTGGACATCAGCCAGCCAGAGGGTTATTGGCCCATAACTGCCAAGTTTTACTGTGGGTACTCACTGTCCAGCAGTAGCACATACACACCCCTCACCATTAGCATGGGTGTCTGACATAGGTCAGGGAAGGCAGAGAAGGCTAAGTCCTCAAACCACTTAGTTTCAGCAATTACCTCAGTCCGTTTTTGCTGACATTAGTTAATGTGGCAAAAATCACCTAGAGACAATTTTTCCACTGTTAATGGGCTAGCCCTGACATGGTATGCAGCTTATCATCCATTTTGTCCTATCTAAAGGACACTGGTCCTTCTACATAAATCTTCCCCGATAAGCACCACCTAGAGTATTTGCTGCTACCCACAACTCTGTTCAATTCCAGTGCACTATTGTGGCATACGTAAAGGTTGCGTTTGAACCCAGTGCCTTCCATCCTTCAGCTAGAGATGCCTGGAATGGGCTTTTTTAGGGAGGCAAGAGTAGGCCTCACACAGCCATGGGAACTACTTGAAAACTATACAGAGAGTGACTAGAGATAAAGTTCAAATCTCGTACATACTCTAGCAAAATTATAGTATCTGGCATTACTTCAACAGAAAGAAGGGGGTGAAGATGGATTTGGCCAGATGTATCGCTATGCAGCTTTTACAAAAACTGATGATGTGGCAGTTAAATTATGTTGTTGTTCTTTCGTCTTTTCCCAGTTAGGGGTCACCACAGCGGATTTCCGATCCACTAATGATTGGCATAGATTTTTTACTGGTGCCGAGGTGCCAGCTCGACGTCCAGCCTTCAGAGAAAGCACGCCCATTCTACGCATGTCTTTTGAATGCCACACTACTGCAGAGAGGACATGCAGACTCCACACAGAAGGTGCTCCAACCAAGAATCTAACGGGAGAATCTCTTGCTTTGAGGCAACAACGCTACCGCTGCACCACCACGGCTGAGTGGCAGTTAAATTATGAAGTACGTAAAAATGACTTCTAGAGAGGACTCATCTGTATATACAAGCCAGAAGGCAGAAATTAGGAGTGTGTGCGCCAAAGGAGCAATATGAGCACCTGTAACAGATGCCAAATTAACAGCCTGCAAACTTAGTTGTACTGCATCACATTTTGACATAGTTCAGGCAAAATATGACGCCATCAGAAATTATGCAGTTGGCGTTATTCTTGAAGGAGTCTGAGAACGTGTACATGCAAAAAAGTGCTGCAGTGAGGACAGCTGCTGAAGAATTTCTCATATTAAGCGATTTTGAGAAATATGTTGGAAACTGCATCAAAAGGAAGTGCTATCCATTATGTACATCTGTAGGAAGTACTGCTCATTGCACACATCTGTAGGAAGTGCAGTTTATTACACATGTCTCTGCAGCATGGGAAGCTGTAATGTGGAGCACCATGTGACACCATGGGAATTGTTAAAATGAGTAACTTAGGTAAGGTATCAGAATAATACAGAAAATCAAAACAACTGTAAATCTTTTAAATCTTCTATTATCTGCTTAGCTTAATTATGATAAACTGCATAATATTCCACATGTCCAAAAATATATTTTAAGCAGTGTATGATGGCTGATATCACAACAGATCCACACAGAATAATTTTTGCATCTCCTCAGTCTTTAATATTTGAAGCACTAGAAAAAAGGTACACAGGGTCAGATGCTGGTGCACCAATATACATAATCAATATCATTTAGAATGTATATAAATGTCATACATTTATTAGACTTTAGAGTCATGTTTTTGGTTATGCATCATAATACTGCATTTTGTTGTGTTTCGAAAGTTAAAAATTATGCTTAAAGTAAAAGTGATGTGATATGCTGCATATATTTTAGCTTAAACATAATAACTGCAGCCTCATTCTGCTGTGAAGACATGAATAAGATGTTATACTGCTGAAAACAGATTTGTATTTGCACTACAGTCTGTCATAATGAGGAATTCTTGAAGAAAATATATTTGCGATCTGCAAACACAGTGAAATTTAGATGTGCACAGAATGATTGATACTGCAACATGAAAACAGCAAGAATCAAAATGGTGATCATTGTAAGATATTTACAAGCTCGTAAGGAAGCAACTTTGTAAAGAGAGTAAATGTGAACAATATTTATGCAGAATAACAGGCTGCTCTCCTTGAAATGACAAGTCTTTCAAAGCACAACGGGTTTCAATTCATTTTAACTGTTACTGATAACCTAACATTGCATGGACTGTGGCTTTAAATCTTATCTCTGGTAAAAGAGTCAGGGGAGACTTTCAAGAACATTCCCACTGGGGTGGCTCATTGTGATGGAAAAAACTCAGAGCATGTACCAGTTAGTACAGAGGCCTATAAAAAGGGTACTGATAAAGCATAGAATATGCCAAAAAAGTCCCACCAAAGAAAAGATATGGAATCATGAAAAACTGCAATAGTAGAAAGCAAAATTTGCAGTGTAAAATGGAGGCATGCTGGGCAAACATAGGAGGCAAATCCAGGGTAAAACTTTCACAATGGAAATTTGGAGGTGGGCTTTTAACACCTGGAAGACTTTAACAGTCAGGCATAATAGAGGGGCAGGACTTCTGTCCAGGAAAATTTTTGCCAATTTGTATACATGATTACTATTCATATTCTAGGATTTACTACCAGTTAGTTTAGCCGTCCTACTCACTGTTTTACCTAGTGATCTTGGTTAAGCTATTATTCATGATCACATTTGCCCAAGCATGCTGACATGGGCATAATTTCATACGGACGCAAAAGTTTTCATCAACAAATAAATATAAAATTTATATCATGCACGTCACTCTAAATTTTCTTGGAGCTATGCCAACTGCTATTACATTTGTGGTCAAATTATTAGAACATACTGATTGAAGTCATTTCTTTTAAGTAATAATGTTGTTTTGGCTTGGGGTATTATACTTTGTACATGGATTCTGTATGAGAAGATTAAATCTTCTGCCAAGGAGATGGGGTTTACAAAGAAGTTCATCTTTCTATGTAAACAACTGTAATTGTTTTTATTAATTTCAACGTTTTCTCTCAGTAGTCAAAAGCTTCATGGACTTCGGCTCAACTGCATTAAAAAGGTAAAAAGAAAATGCCTTTTTTTCTTTGGTGATTAGCACACATCACATTCTATATTTCAAAAAAAATGGAGCTAACCGCCCTGCTGTGCTCTTGTTTAATTTCTCTAATTCTTTAGTTTCTTTTATACATGATAGCAGCAATGAACCCACATATCTAAGTCAAAATATCAATAAAGTTCATGAAATCAGTTTTGCTTCAGTGTTTAATATTTGCCAAGTGTAACTCTTTCTGCAGCTCATAAAGGTTTCTTAGTAAATGAGCACCTGGACTTATATTTGAAGACTGTATTAGGCCAGTTGTACCTACTACAACTGGAACAGTATATTCTCATTTCTCTAGTTTCTGTTTGCATTTCTTGATATTTTTACAAATTTAAGATGCTGTGGTTGCTGGATGTAGTGATTTCGATAAAGAGAAAAAGCCATAAAGAGCGAGCACTGATTATCTACAATATCTGATCCGTTTGCTTCGATCTGCGTCGCTGCCAAAACAGTATGATCATAACATTCGTCTCTGACCAGTGTACTACCATGTAACATTACTGCACATGAAAACAAGCCAGCAAATGATTCTGAATCTGCTTGTCATCATATAGACTTATTTAAAAGGCATTTTTAGAGTAAGAAAACAAAATTGTTTTGTTTTCCTGTGTTTGAAAAACTCAGCAATACGCACATTACAAGGTCTATGGTCCCTGCAGTAGTGTAGACTTTTTACAAGTCAGCAGTTCACCTTATGTCTTCCTTTTCCTCTGAACCTGAGGAATGCTATTAACTACACCATCAAAAAGGGAGAGTTCACAACAAATTCAGTGCAGCTAAAAAAATAACGATGAAGATGGGAATCTGTCATGTGGTTAAGAACTAACTGCTCAGATATCATCTTCTTGATCCTGATTCCCCAACATTATGAAACCCTGATCATATTTCCTGTTCTGCCTGTGACTGCTGGGGATAATGTTTTCATACATGTAATAATTGTTTTTCTCCCATTTGTCATACAACGGTGGAGTTAGTGTATGTGGATTGATGCCTACATATGTAGTAAGTACAGCAAAAAAAGTTTTAAAAGTAGTTATTTTCAATCAGTGTAGATAAAGTTCAGCAGGTTTGAAACCAGCTTCGTGTGTGTGGACCCATTAAGGCCTAGTATGCCTTAATTCTCACAAACATGGTATTTATATATTTACATTTTGGTAATCAAGGTCTATGACTCACCAGAGAAAATTTTCAGTGGCGGCCAAGGGACAAAGTCTACAATAACAATATATACGGAGGAGAAGTGGACACAAATTCCATAATTAGCAAACTATGGCAACTAAGAATCAATTCAAATGTTGTCACAGTAAAAAATAAAAGATATATGAACGAAACAGAAATACAAATGTAATTAATAAAACAATATACTTCAATGTAAAACATCAAAACAGTCTTCAAAGTAAAAAATGTACAATAAAATATTTAAAAGTGTACAGCAGGGTGAATCAATGAAAAGTTAGCTCATCAATGAATTAACAAGGGAAAATTCTGGTGTTCTAAGTTCCTGATAAAATGTCACCAGTAGATACTGCCCATATTTACTTAAATATTTTTGTTATTTTTTTCTACTTACTATGATGATCTGTGCATATGAGTGTTTCTGTGCTGTTGTACGAGGGTTTTCCTTCCCCTAAAGCTGTTTCACTGTAACTAAGGTGAATTATCAGGATGTTTACCCCCCACAAGAGGAAGTTGTAGTGTATCACTCCAAGTAAAAACACTCTTTTCGACTAATGTAAGTGTATATATGATAATTCATGATTGTTGTTGACCATCTGTTGTAAAGTAATTGCTACAAAATGTATCATGTTTCACTAGGAAGTGAAAAGGCATAGTGGGCGTGGGGGGAGTAAGGAAGGAAAAAAAAAGAGAAGAAAGATAAATGAAAATACATAAGACTAACTCCTCCCTATGTAGACATGTATTCTTTTAACCAAAACATCCTTCTGTCAATGATTTAAGACTAATAAATTATAAGTTCGTGTTTTTCTTAAAAAAGGGGAGAAAAATTTTTGTTTTACTTCACTGGACTTAACAAAACTATCTGCACTCTCTCTCTATCTTGTGATTTACTTTGTCATTAAGTGCCTGACTACATGACTCCAACTGAAAACGAATGATTTTATCAGTAAGTAAAACATCTTCTAATATATCGTTCAGAGAGAGTTTCTTATTTTGCAAGATGTCCTTTCCTCTCTCGCTCTCACACCCACCCACACACTTAACACTACATCTGTCAAAGATGTGTGCTGATTATTAAGATGCGGAGAACTTTTTGCAAAAATTGGTATTTGTGTAACATCCCTCTTAGAGGATGGGAATTAAATAACAAATCGTCTTTTCTGTTTCTGGCCACAAATGATTTTTAAAGCATCACATCTAAGACCAATTTAGGACAGCAGACAAACAGATAAGTTCAAGTAGAAATACATTTGTTTACTTTTATACTTGTACAAACTTTAAAATTAAAATGTGCATTCTGTGATTTACATGACTTATAAAAATGGCTATGCATACCTGAAAATTGCACCTAGCAAGATGAACCACAATAGCAGCAATGATATTAAGCAACTCACTGTTGGTAACCCAGTAACAAAAACTTGTTAATAATAATAACCACTGTATAACAACAAGGCTCTCTTTATATAGTACACAACTTTGATGACTCCTGGGAGATCAAAATATTCAGCTTCTCCTTGCATTCTAACTTGTACCAAGAGAACTTTTATCACACAACAAAATCCTTATTGTGGCTTACTGCTTAATAACAGCATGAGTGCAAAATACAAGACCATATATATCATAAGGCATTACAGTTTACTCAGCTTTCATGTTAACAGTTTCTTTTGAATTTTAACATCTTCTTTAAGAATATACTTGGAGTAGTATGTAGTGTGCCTCCTGTGTACCTCCTGTGTAGACAATACATATGCTAGTACAATATTTAAAAAGAAATGCTGAATGAACAGAACATTATGAAGTTTAGACCATAAAGTGTGTGCCATTGTCCACCATATAAATAACTGTACTTGTGCAGTGCCTAATTAGCATTTCACATCAGCATAGCCTATAAAAAATGGATTCACAGCCCTTAAGTTTCTCTAGCTTTACCAAGATTTTTACAACCTTTTTTCGATCGTGAACTTCTGTGTAAATGCTACATCAGGTTTTCCCTGAAAAAAATACACAAACCTAATGAAATTATCCCTGTAAACTAAGTACGTAAATAAATGCATTTTCATTAATGAACATTTCACCTGTAACGAACATTTTTCTAGCACATTCACTGTCATAAACAATAGGCATCTTTACCATAATGCTGAAAACAAATTGTTAAATAGCTTACCAACATTATTCAGGATTGCACCTCAGACACAATAGGAATCTATAGGCAAATCGGTCGGTTAGATAACCTCATATCTGGTGTCATGGTGACATGTGTAAAAACTGGCAATGCTTACATGAAGAGTCAACTATCAATCCAGTCTGCCCACTAAAATGAACTGTTGCTGCAGAAAGTCAGAAATATGGTGTTTGAAACAGCCAGTCCTCAGTGTTCTTAACTTGGAAAGGGGACACCATATTCCAAACTAGTAAAACATCAAAAATATTAAACGATAAATACAAAACTATTTTCAACACTTATACTGATTGTTGTTCCATTAGTCATATGAAATGATGGTTACATCATTCTTGATTGATGGCTTAAGCACAACTTTGAATATGCTACACCTTGTTTACAAAAACATATCTATATGGGAGTCTGTCAGATGATCAACCTTTTGAAGAGACCATAAGACTGAGTTTCCAGTAACTCAAACATAAAAAAAACAATACCTTTTTTAGACTAACTCCAATATCACACTAGAGTGAGGAAAATGGTAGATTTTCCAATCCTCGCTGTACCAGGATCTCCACTAAAAAGCTTTCGGCATTCAAAAACTCCACCATATGGTCTAGACTACACGGAGTTCAAGTTTATGAAAATTCAGTCGTCTGAAAGGGACCCCATGTGGGTAATTTGTATTCCACCAGGAGAACATTTTGCTTTTGCAGTATGACTTGGAAGCTTTACTGTGTTTAGGTTACTTAGATTTGTACAGCACGCAAGCAGAAACTGAAATAACCAGACTGTATTACTGAACAAATCTGAAACCTCTCCTAATTAACACCTGTGATCATACATACAACTGAGCAAGATAGTCTTGGAGGCACAAACTTCTTTTAGCCATTTTAAAAGTCGCATCTAACTGAAGAATGTTTACTCATACACATATGCCATGATAACCATTGTATGCATGTTAACCAAATTATAGGCATCACATCTGAATATTCATTAACAGACGGACAGATAAACAGAACAGAACACACAGCACTCCAGTTCAGGCTGGATATCTCATGGCCGAATACATTCTGAAAATGGGGTTTAAGCCTAGCAAAACTAGACGCATACGAGATGCCAGGGTCTGCAAAACGTTCTCAAAGCCAAGCTATAACATCAGAATTCCAGCTTGGGCAACCAAGGGCCTGCTTTCTTCCTACTGAACAACCATATCTGTAAGTGCTGATAAATCTCTAAACTGATCCTGACAGAAATGAGAGTAAATCCTTTCCTATTTAATTAGTATACTATTTCTGATTTTTCTTAATAAACCAGTAAATGAGTAGAACCCTCATTTCCCAACATAAAAGTGTGGCATTAAATAATAAAAATGAAAGAGCTTATGAAGCTGGACCTAGGTTTTGTCATCTTGTATTAATTTCTGCTGGCTCACTGAACTGATTCTGATAAACATTCAGAAAGCAATTATAATATGAGGAAATGCTTACAAGACTTCTTGCACACTTCTTCTGCACATTAAGAGAAACAATCTCCTGAAACTAATTAAATGCAGTCAACACTGCAAAACACTTGTAAACCATAAAAAGGTGAAATAAAAGAAATCCATAATTATTTCAATTTATCTTCATTGGAGACTATGTTTCCATATTTGGCAGATAGAAAGACTTTTTGTCACTTTTTTCTATTTCACACTTTATAATTCATATGGAATTAACCCTGCAATCCTAAATGAGCCATTGCATAACCCTGGCAATAAAAAATAAATGTTCTTGGGATTAACTAAACAAATACATTATTCACATCATACAGTCCTAAGGCTTGTTGAATTATGCAAGACAGATGGCTACAGTTTCATATTTTTCTAAAATTTTCAACATACAGTAGAAATAGCATTGATTTCCAATTTATTTACTTTCCTATTTTAAATCAGCATGATATATACCTCTGCAGAGATGAATGCTTTCCACTATTTACATTGATAGGTCTTTTCTTCCAAATAGCAAATTAGTGTGTGTATAGGCAGTTTCCCTACTAGCTAAACAGAAGGAATAGATCTTCACCACTGGCAGGCGTACTTGTATATATTTTACCACTGAGATCTGCTTCTTAACTCCCTGTGACCAAATAAGGACAAAAAAACTGATGACAAGCTAAGATAAAGGATGCCAGCCTTCACAATGATGGACACCATTTCAAACACTGGTTTGCATACTCTGAATATAAATGGAAACCACTGCATTCATTTAAACAGGACTAAATTCCATAGTCAACCACCTATACAAGTATGTGTTTACTGGAAGAGATATGAAATTAAGAAGTGATTCACTCAGAAATGATGGCATATTCAAGAACATATGTCATAGCAGAGTGCTTGTAATCAAGTTCCTTTAATTTCTTTCCTTATACACTTTAATGCACACCTCACATTGCATTTGCTGTCATTCGCTGCACATCTCACATTTTTTTAAATATATTTTCAGAACTGGAGTCAACACAGCTGTGCAAAGTACTCCTAGGATGGCCAAGCCACCCAAATTGGCAAGTATAATAACCAGATTTCCGCTGATATGGCTGTCTCTATAAACCCAGGATGCCCTCAGCATTTTTGTCATTTCCTACTACCTGCCTGCTTTAAATCCAACTAATATTGTATTTATGTCCTTTGACATTGTAGTATGTATAACTAGCTAATCCACAATTATATAACCATTCCAATGGACAAACTCTATTACGTCTCACTTAATAAAATTGAAAGGAATTTACCATACCGGTAACCTTGCTAAAGTCTTCTTATCCCATCTATCCTATCCGCCTGTACTTTGTGTCACACGTGCTGGAATGTTGTTTTTTTTTCCTTATTTGAATCTTTTGCTTATCACTGTTGCACTTTGCATTGAAATGGATCCAGAATCGAACCCTTCACTACACATTTACAATTTCATATACATTTGCATGAGTTTTAAGATGCATGAGCTGAAAGAAAAAGGATTAACATGGTGTTATCACTACTCCCATTTTTTTTAAGATATGTCAAAAACGTCTGTATAATAATGCATATAAAACAAACTCAAAACACTAAAACAAAAACAAACTGAAGAAAAACTGACAACAGAACAATAAACTGCGCACTTCAAATAGTAAAGACAAATCCAGGTAAAGCGCTTTTCGTTGAACTCAATAGCCAGACTTCATCAGACAAATCACCATTTTAGAAAGCAGTCTTATATAGCAGCAACACCCCCCCGTTCAACAATTAAGTCATTTTAAATCAATAACAAAAACAACCACACCCCCTTTTCCTCCCTTATGCAAAATATGCTTTAACAGTTAAAATACACTATAAACATGTTCAAAAACACTACTATACTTTTCTATTACATATAAAACAGATCTAAAACAACTTATAAAATAACATGAAAGGTAAATACCTTTGCTTACACACCTGCCCTAAGGCTAAATCTACCTAGACTTCTCAATTTTAAAATACATGTGATGGATGTCACTTCATACTTGAATCTAAACAAAGCTGCCACAATAATTCACTTTTTTCTAATAATAACTGGAAGGGACCCCCCCCCCCCATGTCAGGTACCACTTGTTCAATTGACCTAAACAAAAAGCTATGGTTTAATGTGTAAGCATGATTTGATTTCAGTTGAGAGCTTAACACTTGAAACTATGGAGTTAGAGTTATAAAAGTGGATGAGGATTTTTGCAGATAACAATAGGACTATAAGAGGATTTTTTCCTCCATAGATCAACAGATTAAGAAATGTATGGACAATAAAATTTTAAAATTGAATAGGAATCTTAAAGACTATATAAACAGAACTGCATACCTAGCCCCATCTTCGTCACAAAACAGGGAGAGAGAAAATGAGAGAAAATACTTAATCCATTAGCTGCTGAAAATGTAAAACGCAGGTGGAGTTTGCATTATCAGTTATGATTCACATGCATTTTTTCAATAACCTGTATGTAATGTTTCCTTTCCTACCAGATGCTCACTGAACCAATTCAAATGCTCTATTGCAAGAAAAAACAAAGTTTAGAAATGTAAGAGCATTTTCTGTACTCTTCAGTCTTCTGATTAATTTTAACAATTTTAAACACTGCACAGGGCACAGTGTAATTTATGAACTTGTGGTAAGTGGTTTAGAAGAGGTGCACAGCTGCAGTCCAGCTGAACTATACAACAGCTCATAGGGTACATTTCTATACTACAGTCCTCATCCAATAATAGGTAGCAATTTCCTAGTGGGAACTAATGGTTGACTTGAAAGCTGAAATTGCCTCTAATCCTGTGATTTCATCAGCAGATCTCACATATTAAATGGCATAGTCCAGATTAAATAAAAAGGCAGAACCTTTGCTGCATCAAAGCGGAATCAAAGGCAGCAGCACGATTCCTGCTGGAAAGATGGCTTATCTGTCGACATTTAATACGTTAATTCTCTAGTGTTGCAAACAGCCAGATGCATAATTATCCCGGAAACCCAGTTCTAATATCAGTGGTATCATTTCAGTGTGTTTCTAGGGTTTCGTCTGAGAAATCTTTAATTTCCTTGCTAGAATTATGTAATACAGTCTCTGTAAGTCATGAATGTTAAATATAAATGTTAAACTTCCTTGACATTTATCTGTATAACATATGGTTGCCTGTTGAGTATTTTTCCTTATTTTATTAATGCAGTTGAGCTTTCTATGAACCCATAACTTAAAAAAAATCTTTTGAGACACCTATAGCTCAGATACACTTTTAATTAAAGCTCCTTCCTGATTTTACAGTACACTGTACTTCACAGCTGGTAGAAAACACCTTCTAACTTTTGCAAATCTAAGGAAACACAGATTTTGTAAATGTGATCCTCCTAACATTTCTTGTTTATAACTACTCCCTTAAATCTAACAGGAAATGACACCGTCTCTTGATGACTTTCTCATCTCCATGTAGACGAGATACAGATGTATACCTACAATCATCCTGTAAATTATGATGTTTTGTTTTAAAATGTTAAACTCATAGTACTCTAAGTCTTTCGGTCTTGGAATGGGGGGACAGAATGGAAATGTCTCCTTTCTGCACACCTCAAGCCAATTTCTATTTAGTATTTCATGGTACCAACGCAGTCCTTAACAGCTTGCTTACTACAAATCATGTATGAATTTGATTTGTTTAAGACTTTAATAAGTAGACAAGAATGTATTGCTTAATCATGTCTGTAAATTTTAGCTGTCACATATTTTCTCTCTTCCTTAAGATCATTTGGGCAAAAACAAAACTTGCATCAAGTTATTTTTGTACATCTATTAACTTTGGTTATGTTTGCATTTTGCTAGCAGTGAAACATCTGACTAGGAGAATAAAATAACTATTAGCATATCCTTCCATATTTCCAACTGCGAGAATCAGCTGCTTTCACTTAACACATTGGGCACATTTGTTAGTTATCAGAGTACACTGACATGCAGTGTAGGTTTTACTTTGGCACAATGAAACACTTGCCACTCACTTCAGGAAGCATCCCAAAACACAAAATAAATAGGAATACATTATTCAAGATATAAAATTAAATTAGTAAAATGGCACCATTTGTGTTCATCTTTTGATCATATACACTCCAGGAATTTTTGTAGTTTTCTGCATCAACACAAACCAGTAAACACCCATGCACATCAGCTGATCCTTAATGCATCTGTTTGTCTAGGTCCATTAGCTGAGAAAGCATCTGTGCCACTCCACTTCAAAGATATGGGAATTTCATTTCATTCACAGGTTATGAACTGGATAGGGCCAAGGGCTAATACTGTAGCTGACTGGCTAGGTTTTTACACCCTGTGTGACAAAAAGAGATACTGCCAGCACAGCTAGCTGGAATTTTGTAAATAATTATATGTCATTGGTGAATATCGAAATAATTTAAACAAGATGCTTGTGTTACAAATGTATTAGAAATGCATGTCATGTGTATATCAAACTGCTCTGTACAGATGTTTATGCTGAAAAGGTATTTGTAAAGGTGCTGTATTTAAAACGTATCCACAGTGTGCTCTACTTGAAAACAGAAATGTACATGCACTACTGTAACTGTTTAAATGTATATATTTAATAGTGGAAACTGGAATACAGGAGGTTAACTTCAGTCTAGTAAACTTTAGAAAAACTATCTGAAATTAACTTACTTTATAGGCTACACCATAAAGTTTTCGATGCAGCAAGAGACACAGTCTGTGCTAGGAAGATTTCTGTATTGTCCTTGGAGTGAACTAATTGCTATATCTGAAGCAGGAAGAAATGCAGTTATGACTTCCAGCATCTGCCAAAGATCTGAGAAAAAAATATCTGTATATTTTTACTGGTTGATGTTAAATGCTGCCAGCTTCTAGCAATGGGGGTTTTGGCCTGGAAACTAAAAGTCAGATGACAAGAAGAGATATCATCCTGCAAGCTATCCCAGCAGTAATATTTGAAATATTATTATTATGAGAAATCTCTTAGTGAGACAAAGCATTCTGTATTCGGTCTTGGACCTGACAAGAATGATTTACCACATCACTTGCCTTGCTCTAATGAAGTAAGTTTCTAGGGAACAGTACAACTCTCTTAGATACAGTCAGGAATATAGTAAAGCTTAGTTTAGATGTTTTTCTTTATTTGTGTGAGCCTGTACTGCAATGTTATTTTACATATTTCTTGTAGTTTTGAACTCTGTCATCACTGTGAATATATATTTAGTATTGTCTTGTTCCTTTACTATTTATAGGTTCATAGGTAGGTACTAGGCTATCATCCCTAGGGCCTATACAAGCCTAGCCAAAAAGGTACCCTGGCTTTCGCCACCCAAGAAAATTATTTTCCTGTGCCCCTGTTGAGCAGAGCCATAGAGTGATCCCTGGGGTGAATTTCATATTTCCCATCCAATCAAGATTTTTCTTCAAGAGTGCTAATGAGGAGCTTTGTTTGATGAGGACAGGTAGTTTGTTCCAGAGTATGGGAAGTCTCTAGGACAGGAATCTATCCCTCCAGCATGTTCTGTTTATTGTGGTGACAAGGTTTAGGTACCTAGAGTGTGTAGCTCGAAGGGATTGGGATTTCTTTAAGTGGAGCATGTCCAACAGCTCTGGGTTTGACATAGCTTGTATGTTAGGCAGAGATCGCTTCTGAGTAGGCAATATGCGACGGAGTAAAGCTGGAGTTTTTTGACAAGGTCTGCATAGGGCATCTGTTTGTGGACGGTAATACTCTTTGTGAGGTATTTCTGCGGCCTTTCTAGTTATTGTAGATGTCTTGTGAGGTACATACCAAAAGGGGAGCTGTACTCTATAATGGGTCTAATGAGCGACAAGTAGAGGGGAACAATGACCTCTTTTTTTCTTGGATGAGAAACCTTTTGTGATGAGGTGTGCCATGTAGAAGGATTTCCTGACTACTGTGGCTATGTGATTATGGGATTATCAAAAGAGAGACTACTGTCCACCTGCGTCCCAAGTTCTCTTATCACTCTTTCAATGTTAAGTAGACTACCACCTATGTGGTAGCTCATGGGTACACAGTTTTTACCAAAGGGGATGACAATGCACTTTTTGGCATTGAGCTTGAGGCCATGGCTTTGACACCAGGCATCTGTCTCAGTGAGGCCCTTTTGTAGGATGTCCACATCATTATGAGTTTTGATTATGGCTCCTAGTTTGCAGTCATCTGTAAACTTCATTAGCCAAAAATCTTGTATGTTACCCTGTACTTCAGAAAAGTACATACCAAACAGGAGAGGACACAGGACTGAACCCTGTGGTACTCCACTTGTCACTGGTCTAAAGTCGGATTTGGAGTCTTCTACTTTCACAGTGTGTGTTCTGTCAGTGAGCCAATTGGCAACCCATCTTGTGACATAGGGATTTATACCTAGTTTAGTGAGTTTATCTAGAATTCCAGAGTGGGGGGTGGTGTCAAAAACCTTGGCGAGATCTAGGTAGGCTGTGTGAACCAACTTACCCTCGTCTACGGCTTTGGTGACTGCCTCAAAGAAGTCTATCAGGTTTAGGAGACATGATCTACCTTTTACAAACCCGAACTAGGTGGGGTCCAGAGTTTGGAGATTACCAATGTCTTTGTTTGTAAGTTCCATGATAATAAATTCCATGGCCTTGCAGACCAGGCTTGTTAGGCTAATGGGGCAGTAGTTCCCGGGGTCTGTGGTGACTTCCCTTTTGCGGAGTGGGATAACCATCGCTGTGTGCCATTCAGTGGGCACAAAGCCTGAGGTGAGGCTATGATTGAACATGGTGCTTGGGTGGGGGTGCCAGTTCATTCTGTAGTTCATGTAGAACACAGCCTGGGATGTTGTCAGGTCCCATGGATGCTGTGTTCTTGGCTTTGGAGAGTATAGTTTGTACCTGTGCAGCTGTGATTACAGGAACTTTGCATTCTTCCGGTATAGAGATGGGCCCTTTAGGGGGAAATAATAATCAGCCCTGCCATGTTTCGAACTCAGGAGCTTGTACACTCTAGTCAGAGAAATGTACCACTACACCATTTGAACTTAAATATATTTAAACCTTTCACTGTGGTTGATCTGTGTAAAGATATTTAAGTTTTGATAGTACTTGCATATTTATTTGGTGACACTGTGTGGGTCACTCCTAATAGCATTGCTCTTGGTCAAACTACCATTTGTGTTTATATTACACAGTAAAATTGGACATCCTTTGCTAAGGGCCATAAAGAAGCTGATAAGGAGTGACTGGTGGCAATGGAAACTAACTTATAGTCTTGGAAGAAGGGAGCATAGCTAGTAAACTGTGCCAGCCTTTCCCAGGTGTGTGTGTGTAAATCAAACTTAAAAAGTGTGTGTGTCAGCTGCTTGGGCAGGGACGCGAAGCACTCGTTGGACAGACAGGGTGCTGGAGGTCTTATATAGCTTTATAGCTGTGCCAGTGGGGAGTCTTACTGGGGATCTGGAGGAAGTGGGAGAGACCAGCCCCGGACTGACTGTGGTCTCTGTTTGCTCTTAGTGAAATTGTACTTACAAAGGGAATCAATAAACACCTTTTTTTAGCAATACTACGGGGTAGTAAATGGTTCAAACATGATTCTTTTTTCACTATATGTTTGTCAACAGAAGGTAGGTGGAAGTCTTAATCATAACCAGAGTCATGAATCTGGCTATAGCACTTACAGAAGTTATGATAACTATGTATTAAGTGAAGCAAGAAAAGAATTCATGGAACAGCATTACTGTAGGTTTATCAGAAGAGAAAATACAGCATAGTTTTTTAGTCAAATCATAACACTTACCCTAAAGTATAACAGATAAAAATTTATCAGCTGAAAAATTAGTTCAGTCATACATAAGTTTACCATCTTAACAGTAAACAATCAAAACCTAGTTACGTAAATGACCACTAAGCTACACTGCTAAATTAGCAAAGTTCAAGGTTTGGTCAATCAGTCTCCACAACACCACACAGAAATAAAGTAACAGCAATGCTATGAAGTTTAGCATAACATAGCTACTAAATCAGGTTTCACTTATGACCAAAACACTGTCTACATACATGCGTCGACTGCATAAATTAGTGGCCTTGCATGCGTTTCTCTTCCATGCAAATAAAAAAGTGGAAGGATTCATTTTAAATGTTAAATTTCTCTACAAGAATATCTGGATACTTCCAGCCATTTTAGATAGTTATTCCTTTATTTCTGTAGGAAGATCAGCTGAAGTCATTAAATTATAACCATGCAATGAAAAATATATTTTCTTTTATTTGTATAAAGTAAATGATATTAGTTACATCTGCACTTAATACATTTATATGTGACTTTTGGAAGATATCCTTTTGGTGGACAAGGGGCAACTATCTAGTGGAGTTTATCAAGAGGGTATATTGTGAGATGTCATGAGGGACAGCAATCAATGTGAAGATTTTTTAACAGCAAACTGAACACAGCTCAGGGAAAGCTTCAAACAATCCTCTTACTGTAATGTTCCCTCTTTTCAATTGCCCTTTCAGGTTAATAATAATGCTTTGTATGTGATGATGGAATTTAATAATGTTTGCACCCTAGGTAACAGAACGCTGCAGTTATCATCCAACTGAGAGAATGATTGCCAAATTTCAGTGACTCGATATGAAAATAAATTACACAGATTTTAATGTTGCAAACAACCATTTGTAATTCTTGAAAAGGTGAATAAAGGGACACCATTTCCTTCCTGAGGGTTTCTGTGATCATACACATACAAAGGAATGCTGTGATGTACAGCTGTCACTGGCTAGGATTGCAGTATTAGTGTAGCCTGCTAAGATCCATAAGTTGTACTTTGAATTCCCATTGTGGAAGTCATAAATGTGCTCTGTATTTGTAGTCAGGTGATTAACCTTGTTCCCTTTAATAATGCTGCTAAGTTTCTTTTTTTTTTTTTATTACAAGTCGGTAAGGGGATGGGGATCGGCTTCATCTGCTCGTTCTTACAGATATATGACAGTTTTAGCTCTTAGCTTTTATCAACACCCTCCATCCCGTTTTATAAATTTAAGCTATTTTGTGCCCTTATTTTATACATGCTGGCAGGAGTTCGATGGAAACCATCTGATATTTTTGTTTTCCTGTTGAACATTCTCAGCACTAAGAAGAATATAGCAGGGCCATATGAAACAGTACAAAATAAAGGGTTTGTCACTGACTAACTGGATAGACAGTGTAAGAACTAAATCCTAAAGGACAAAATTTGGTAGTAGTAGTAATACTGGAAGGGAGAATTATGGACTGTGGTAGTAACTGCAGCAGTTGAGGATAATTGTTAGTAGTGGGGGCTACATACCAAGGTTAGAGATTTGCCAGTGATAAAGGTGAAGAGATGTTTGAGAGAGAGAAACTGAACAGTAAGTGAATTTAGCTATGATGACTTGATAAAGTTTGTTCCAGTGAGTAGCCAGGAATAGACTAGGTGATAATGTAGAAGTGTTACAGAGGAATGGTGGGATTTTTAAAGAGGAGTGGGCTCATGTTAAGGAACAGACGGACCTGCTGTAGGTTCTGCAGCGAGTCTGAAAGAAAGAGGTTAATGACTGAGACAGTGCAGTTTGTAGAATGTAGTACACAGCAGTCCTGCAGTGCAATGGGCAGGGGCAACACTAATGACATATATATATATATATATATATTACTTAGCCGTGTATATATATATATATATATATATATATATATATATATATTACTGAGCCGTGTCTCTAGTTTACAGGATGTTTGTTAAGTTTAAGGTAACTGGAAGGGCATAATTTCAGGCTGGAAGAAAAGATAGATTTCTAGGCTTCCTGGTATCTTTTGAACATTTTTATTTGAGCTGGTTAAGTGTTTTCATGTGGCCTTGGAATTTGCAAGGTACGTTGTTTAGAACAACCATTAAAATGAATTAGGGAAGGTGGTATTATAAAAACAATTTGGCAATTATAACATTTGCCATATTAAAGCCCAAAATGAATGAATAATAACAAAGTGGAAAAGCTTACTTCAATTAAATTTTGTTTTTGATTGGACTATGTTTATTGATTATTTTATTGGATGTAGATTTACAAATGTCTTACACAATTGTTCTATGTTTACTCTTTGGTGGGCTTATTCCTGAGGCACCCAAAGAAGCTATGCATCTTTTAATGCTTTTGTTCCAATTAGTAATTGAGTCATTGTTTTATTTCATATAAGCAGAATATTGTTTATTTCCTTTTTAAATGGGAAGTGTGAGTCAAATCCACAGACAATTATACCTGAATATATAGACCCTTTCTACTGTCTATTGCAAGGGACGGAATGTGAAAGTTGTAGGCTTGCCCTAACAGTTGTGTATGCGTAGAAGCAAGAGATCAGTTCTAGAAAAATACACTATGACAGGAGGTTGTTAACCATTCATGTATAGGTTATATATTGGCAATAATTGAAGAAATTTGTTAAATTAGATATTTAGAGTACCAAAAATGACATTTAGGAAGGGAGTAATCAACAGGAGTGTTATTATAGGGCATTGTGGACCACCTGCAGATAAATGCATAGGTGGCTCCACAGATTTCATAGTGTTTTTTTTGAACCAGGTGAGATGAGTACCATTGTCAGGCAGAGCAGGAGCCATAGACTAGGTGCCTTCATTTTTTTTTTTTTTTTGTTCAGTTACTGCTTTAACCATGTAAGAAGAATGTAAGGCAGAGTTACAGATCTTGCAGATTCATTTTATGTTTTGGTATTATTTGAAAGAAGTGAGGAAACTGCCACTAAAACTGTACTCATCTAATGTTTTCATTAGCTTTATATGTGAAAGTAAATCACAACCTTTTGACAGAATTTAAATATCATCAGTTAGGCAACCAAGATCCACATCATGGTAAATTTTGATAGGAAATAAATGAAAGGAAGGACAGGTGCAACAACCTTTACAAAAATCATTTTACTATAGAGGAGCTCAATGTATATATAGATGGTTGCTGGTATTGAAATCAAATTACTGGGTAAAGGTTGGAGAACAATGGATGCACGTAATTTGAATGCAGCGTTTGTAAGTACCAAATATAATGTGCTCAAATTACCACTGATGGAGTTTATGTGAGATGCCTGTATAGTGGTGATGTCCCTGGTAAACTGAAATCATCCAAGATTAATTTAATTGTCTCTCTAGCTTTGGGAGAATTGAAATAAGGAGAGTGCCTTCACATTTGTTACTTGACTGGAATTGGAGGGGGGGGGGGCATCAAGCTGTGGCAATATTTGCTTTATGAAGAGGGTCTATTTCACAACTGCACATAAACTAAAGTAGGGTCACAGTGGTAATATAAGATGTTTAGAGAGTTTTTTTTTTTTTTTTTTGAGGAGGAGAGCTCCTCCTCAAAGATATTTACAAGGTCTACAGTTCAGAAAGCAGAGTATTTGGAAGTTTTATAAAATGGGATTAAACGTTTGCATTTATTAAGGTTTCTAAAATGGTTACAGGTGTCATGGTTGTGTGGTATCAAGAGATGGAATTTGTTAATAATGTTGGACACTTTCAATTATATTATGCTTTGCCTTTTTAGAGGGAAGGGATTATACTTTTTTTTTTTTTGGGGGGGGGGGTTGATTATTTTTTGTCTCCCAAGCAACTAATCATGAGCTGCTTCCCATTGCCTCTCCTCAGTCAGTGTATCAAACTCGCTCTCCCATACACGTACGAACTTGCTCAGTTCAACTTGGGGCTGGCCAAGAGTTCAATGCATCCCAGTAGAGCATCATATGGCTGCCTAGGGAGTTCTTTCTTGCTCTTTCTTTTCTTTCTCTACCCCCTGCACATGCTCCATAACACACCAGAGGTGAGAACTGTAATAAAAGTCAGAGATGACTGCACCTCACTTCCTCAAATGACTGACATTCATTAGGACACCACATCCACCCTCACAAAGAACTTTGTGGCTCTCTTCCCAGTCACAAACATAGAAGTCCAACCATGACACCCCCCCCCCCAGATGATTACACCCATTCAGCTCCTTGTCTGTTCCTCAGATGCCCCTGCCACTAATCAAACCCAGGTCTCCTGGACTGTAGTCAAGATATGTACCATGATGCTGGCATTTAGTGAGAATGGAATTAAGTGAGGAATCTAGGTCACGATGAATGTTTGCTGAAAATGGTAATACACCGAATATAATGAGTAGTAATGGTTTGAATGTCCAGTGAGAATAGAAGGATGTTAAAATGGACAGTTTTTCCCTCCCATTTATGGTATGCGTAATAAAGAAAATATATGACCTACAAAGTGTGTATGGTAGACTGCAAAGATTAGAAGAGTATTTTCATTAGAATGGGTAAAAATAAGCTTGTGTTTATGTCTGGCAAGTGACAGTTTTAGAGTGCTGTTTTTCTGGTTCTCAGGAGGATATAAGTAGGAGAAACGTTAGCTACATTAGACCTATATGCCAGAATCAATGTTTTTTTGTGTCATATCTGTGAAAAAAAAGTATCATCTGCTCTCATTTGGAATCAAACCCAAGACTTTCCAGCATATAGTGCTGAGGGACCAACAGCAGCTACCGGACAGATGCCTGTTACACTTTCCCATAAGATTCTTATATTTTCAGCTGGAAAACCCACAGCATGGGGATCAAGGTCAAAGTACAAACAGACGCACGCACACAGAAAGCCATCTGTGGTGAATTTGAGCGATTTAATATATAGAGGGCTATAAAATGGAACGAGCAGTCATACCATTAGCTGGTTCAAATACTTTTAAAATAATCTGAAAGTATGAAAGTGTAGCATATGTGCAACAACTTGAATTTCACAAAACAAATGTGTTGTGGTTCTGTATGGTAAAATACAGAACAGACAGCAAAATAACATTTCAAAAGCATTAAAGGTGACTAAACTGGATTATGCAGGTATATTTATCAACAAGGATTTCAGATATAGCCAAAGTGTTACCACTATTCTGAGAATTTTTAAAATACATTCAATACTCAGAGCCACTGTAAGTAGGCTGCTGTAGAACCTAATTTTCCTTTCAAAATTTCTGATAAGACTGACTCACCGTGTTATATAATGAAAGTTTTTCCTCTTATATGACAAAAGAAAACACACCTGATAAAGAATAAATAGGACAACATTTAACCAACGTTATAAATGAGGAAACATTCAACCCAAGCCAGTTCAGATTTGTAAAGGGTAGGCCCTGCCTGCTTAACCCTGCTGACGTCTATTTTATAAAATGTACAGTGGCAAGGGTAGAGAGGAAAAATCAGTAGACACCACATATCTAGGCCTCACAAAACTCTCCAAGCTAAATTTGAAACCCTAGAAAACTCATTGGATGGAAAATTGTCTCACAAATAGAATTTGGGAAATAAAGGTGGTCGGCTCTGTCCCCTCAAAAGGACTTGTCACTAGTGGTGTACCCCCAGGGCTCAGTCTTTGGGTCACTATTCTTTGGCATTTACTACTCACAGGTCAATGTTAATGTTACACATTTATGGTTGAACAAGTCTGCAGAGGAATGCAAACTTGATGTCATCATAAACTCACCAGGGGACACAGTGATCATCCAAGAAGGACTGTCCCAAACAAACAGCTGCTGTCAAAACCATATCATTTGGCAAGCATGACATACTCCTGAAAATTGGAATCTGGGAACCTATGTTGACTATGTACTATTCATGGATTACCATGTAATTACTAGTATAAGAAAGACCTTTCTCATCTCACATTTTATATTTAAATGAATGATGTCCTGGTCCACGAATGTAATCGTTTCACTGTACTTATCACTCATTTGTTTGAATTACTGATGCCTCTTTCAGTATTTACTTGTCCAAATACTTGTCACAGCTGGAATGACCACACCACTTCTACACTAATAAAATCAAATGATTAATCACAAACACTATATGGACCATCTCAAAGCCTTGCCACTCTGCTTGGTATCATATAGACAACTAAAAGGTGCCCTCTGCACACATACAGAACCTTAACAGACTCTACCCCATCAGACCTATTATACATTGGAAAGTCCAACTGTGGCTTAAACACCCAGTCAGGGGATCTCAAGTTCTTCTGAAACATAAATAGAACATATTATACATGCTCAGAGAATGTTCAAAATGTAGTATGGATTAATAGATGGATAACCACAAATTTACCCCGGCTTACCATCGTCATCCTTCATTCATAGTGGGCAGAAGGCAAATGTCCTTACATGCCCTTTATTTGCCCATCTATGGGTGATTTGTATGCAACATTTAAGGGCTTAAAAACTTCCATGGGAATGAAAGATTAGGCTTCTTAGGGTTTGCATGTATCAGCAGCCTAGTATGCACCTATGACCCTACAATCACCAGGGACCTGGAGCTGTTGACAGCAGATGGTGCCTTTATTATGCAGGGAAATAGCAGAAGCAACAAGTCAGAAATAACTATAGCTGTCATGCTCACTTTTAGTGAGGGAGCGTCACTCACTCTGATTACATGCATAGCTGCTTAATACAGTTCTGGGTCAGAGCAAAGCCAAAGCCTATCCCTGCTCTAAGGTACAGACAGCTATCATGGATAAGGTGCCAGCCTACTGAAGGCAACTGGACTTCACTGCTCTGAATTTCCTAGTGGAGTAGGAACCTCTCTGTATAATGATTTCCTCATTATTATAGGGCTTTCTCTTGTCTCCTCAGTGTAAAGTAACTCAGAAATCACTTCCTTCTATCATAGAGAAACCACTGACTGCTTGAGACTGCCCTGTGCTGGTTTGGAGATTGTACATCTAAGTTTGGAGGGGTGTGAAAGGCTTGCACGTCATATGGAAGGTTCAGGGGTGTTGTCTTACTATAAAATTGTTTCAAGCTGTACTATTACATTATGTACAAAAGGTGGCTTATGAACATCTATGATTGGGATGGTTGCTTCACAAGCCACTGGATTTTGATTGCTCATAGCAGAAGCTCATTTATTACACATGGCTATATGTACAAATGTTGCTGTATGTATCTGATACATACAATGTCATACTGCATTAAAAAGGCTCTTCAAAAATGTACAGGCATATCTAGGTTATGCTCATAGTGTTTTTGTGTGTGTGTGTGTGTGTGTGTGTGTGTGTGTGTGTGTGTGTGTGTGTTTAAAATCATCCTATCTTATGCCAAGTTCCCCACTCCTCTCTTGATTTGCCTAGATCTAGCCTATGTTTACTTAGTTTCTCTCTCGACAAACTCACACCACCCCCACTCCTGCAACAACAAGATTTTAATACCAAAGTTCTACCCTGTCAGTCCTTATCTCATCTCCAGCTACTTTTTCATTCATATGACCTTGCCTTCGTTCTTCACAGTTTCATGGGATGTACAGTAGTTTCCCGATCATTTAATCTAATTATCATGGGATAAATTTGGGAGTACCCGTCCAGACATCCATGTTTAACTTGAAGGAAGATATAGAATTACATTGTTTACCCTGCAGGGGAAAATTATTTCAGAAAAGGGTAAGTACTGAGTGAGGAGTTTCTCCATCATGATCTCATTATCTGCTCATGAAGGTTCAAATCTCTGGTCCTTGTGTTTGTTAAGCTGTTTGACTTACTGAGATATAAGAAGGCAATGAGTACTGGATTTCTAACAGTGTAGTATGTGAGGTAAGTATTACCTCAGGTGTCTATACACAAAGACACAAGGATACGGCTTTCTGTCTCTCATGACAGTTATGATCAAGACCATTTTTTAATGAACCTCTGGGGCTTTCCTTTTTTTTTTTTTTTTTTTTTAAAGATATTGTGTGAGAAGCATGTCAAATGGAGTATTGTACTCTAACAGATCTTATCAGTACTGAATACAGGGGGACAATAATATCTGTAGAGCTAGACAAAATTATTTTATATCAGAAACCAATGAGGAGATGAAAAGCGAACAAAAAATAAAACTAAAACCAAACCAAATGTTCGCTGGAGAACCAAATAAGAGCGTCGAGACCGCAGTGTTAAATCCAATAGTTTATTACAAAGGCAGCAAAATGTTAAAATTTGATATAGGAAAGACATTCAAAAAATCTGCCCTGAAAATCAATCCAAAAGATGCAAATGTCATCAAGAAAGCGTCTGTACATACACCAACAGCTAGCAAATTGGCTGTTGGTGACAAATTGTCTCTCCCACCATGATAAAACTATATTGGCGCATGTGGGGGCACATTTGGCCCTCATAGCTACACCTCTTACCTGCCTGAAAAACTCACCTTGGAAGTACATGAAATTGTTTTTAAGAATGACTTCCATGAATAGAAGACAATTTCTGAAATCATTGGGGCAAAATGATCCACTTTCTCTCATACTTTCGTCCAATCACAGCAGTCCCTTATCATTATCATTTGTACAAACGCTTTCTCGATGACATTTGCATCTTTTGGATTGATTCTCAGGACAGATTTTTTTAAATTCTTTCCTATATCAAATTTTAACATTTTGCTGCCTTTGTAATAAACTATTGGATTTTACACTACCGTCTCAATGCTCTTATTTGGTTCCCCAGCGAACATTTGGTTTGGTTAAATTATTTTATATACTAGTTGTGCTAAGTAGAATGATTTCTTGACAACAGTTGCCACATGATGGTCAAAGGAGGGGGTTATTGACCCAAGTGCCTAGATCCCTGACGATCTTTTCATTTTGCAAAGGTGTATCTGTACTTTGGGAAACTTCTATTTTTCCAAAAGAAAAAAATACTACACTTTTTAGCATTTAATTCAATAGAGCAGGTATTAACTAAGGAAAGTTCTTTCTGAAGAGTGCAATTATCTGAACAGGTTTAACAATTACACACAGTAAATTTTACAAATCTGTTTAACCATAGGTCCTAGTCATCATTTTGGAGATCAGAGAAGAAGACGCCACACATGACAGAACCAAGAAAAGATTCTTGGTGACTCTATTGATTACATTAGCGCACTCTGAAGACACACCTGCCACAAGAACTATGTGGGTTCTAACTTTTGGGAAATTGGCAATCTGTCTTACCATGTAAGAGCCTATGTTTACTGATGACCCTCTGGAAAAAATTAACAAGATTTAACAGGCATGATCTCCATCTGATGATAGCATATTGTTAGAAGACAGGCTTGATGAGATTTTCAATATCATACCATAATTATTATGATTGATTTTGATACATTCTATACTGTTACATATCAGAGTTATTGGGCTAATTGATCTGTAATTCCCTGGGTCAGTGGTAGTGCAACTGTCATGGGGGGTATCACTACAGACCCTGTTTATCAGGACCCATGAAAGAAGTCTTTCTGGTTTTAGAGAACACCGTAAGAACATAGTCTTTAGCATTGATTGTTGGTAAGCGATTTGATGTGAGTAGTCTTGAAACAGATGGTTCATGAGTGAAGTTTGGAAAGAACTTGTTTGCTGGTATATTTGCAATGTTATTTAGGCAGACACATAGCAAGGGTAGGGCAAGGTGTTAGAGGGCACAATTTGGAAATGCAGTCCATTCATTCTTTTTTTCTGTACTGGTATTTCTGAATGTTGATTAGTTCCTTTAATAGTCATTACAGAGCTTTCTATTTTCTTTGGAATATTTTATGCTACACTCATTCTGAAGAGTTCTCACTTTACTGTACAGTTTAAGATGTTTTAACTTTTCCCTTCTTGATATAACATTTTTATGTCAACTGGCCACCAAGGGAGTTTGTCTTTAAATTCCTCATTGTATTTGGCTCAAGTCTGGATTAAAGAATGCAGCATGCAACATTAGTGAAAATGTCATCTCACAGAAACACAGTGTCCACAATCAAACCAGATTAAAAAAAAATGTTTGAGTGCTTTTATGTATCCTGACCACTGGGCTTCCTCAGAATTTAAAATAAACCTACGAAATGCCATCCAGTTACACTCCTACATTAAGTAATAAAATAATGAAAACTTACATCACACTAAAGAGTGAAGACAGAACACGTATGTTAACCAGCTTATTACATCACAATTTTGCAGATTTCATCTTTAACGCACTGCAGACTGACACACAGTCATTAATATCTGGTGAATGCTGGCATTCAATTTCAACTACCTTAATTCCTTGAATTACCATCCATTGTTTCCCAGTCTCCACTTCTAAAAGTTCGTGCACCTTTATCCAAAATCAGATATTGAACATTTCCTAAAATTGTTTTGCATGTTATTGTTCATTGGTTATTTGCACCAGATTTGTCCAGTTTCTAATTGGAACTGTGAGACTTCTGCATTTATCTAAGTGGGCATAAAAATCCTTAGTGATGTTGGCTGAAGGTATCATGAATAAATTCACAGGTTTTGTTTTCACTTCTTCAGCGTGTGTTTTGTATAGTCTATTCGATATTATATTATTAGACCTGAGGTGCATCTGCATTGATGTTAATGCATCACATCTCCTCTAGCAACCAGGTACAGAACATTGGCAGCTGTTATCAGTTACAAGTAATACGGATACCCACAAATGTCAGGCTGTGTTAGTGGGTGTGCACTGTACATCTGCATTTTGCTTGGATTTACCAAGCAGAACATCATGTTTTTTGCTGATGCATCCGCTTTATCTGTATATAAAACATATGACTTGTTGTGGTATGTGCATTGTATACAATATGCATAAAGAGTGTTTTTGTGTTGCTTTTGATTAGAGGACTTGTATTCTTTATACCGGTCATTTAAAAGAGAACTGTTCAAAAATTACATCAGAGAACAGCACAACTACCTTCTTACACAGTGTTGACTCCTAACTATCAAAGAATACTATACAATTCAAATTGTCTTTACATTCATTACTAGAAACCTTTTTTGCCGCAGACATTAAGGAGCTGTATATTAATTAACTACATCAATTATTCAAGAGAGTAATATTCAAGTAACACCATTCCAGGTTGCCCCATGTCACAAACTGATGCTTCAGCAAATATCTGGTGACAATCCTCAACTGTTATCTTACTAGGCTACAGACTTTCAAATGAGTTAGAATGACAGCTCAGATGCCAAGCAAATTTCACAGATGGAGGTCAGCTGGGCCTCTTTATCAAAATTCTGAAACTTGAACTTTAATTCACTTAGAAATGTGCCAAGCTCCAAATGTTCCTTTAAAGGTCAAAATTAAATGTTTCTTTACTATTATAATGCTCCCTATATATTTGCTTTGGGTATACCAATTTCTCTGTATGTACATATTATATTTATATTATAATTTTTTTTAGTAACTTTTGTGTGCCTGGAGCTTTTCTGCCTGGGCTTGCACTGTAAATTGGCTCAGCTACATGGAACTGCTTGCTAATAAACTAAAATGTTATTTATTTACTTTTAACGCTTGATTAAAAGTATTAGCAAAATGTATGTGGATTGATGCTTGCATTTAAAATAGTACACAAATGCTTGTGATGAGTAATTCTGCCTGTGCTTTCGACACTCTTATAAAAAAGATGGATGGAACCTAAAATCTTCTTATAATAAGGGAGGGATGGAACCTGCACTCCTCAATCACAATACAATACATAACTGAATATATAAATGATGCACCTTACCTTATTACATTCTCTGGTGTGCATTCTGCCCATCATTACAATAAGTCATCTATGCAGAACACGGAGCACATCAAAGCAGACATGGCCTGCACTATTGTTACTCATACTGCAATATATTATAATAAACATTGCTGGTTTGTACTGTACCTAACCGTGGAAGCTGTCACTGCATGAAATTGCCAAGTGTGTGAGCAGTCTGTCAAGCTCTTCTCTTTTAAGGGGTAGGCACATAGTTATGACAATTGACCTCCCTATCTTCTGCGCATTAAATGTGAAGTAAGAAAAATTACTACAGCAAAGATGAGACCACAATGGATCATTATTTCATTCAATACAGTTATCATCTAAATAACTATAGTACAAAGAGTGCAATTGTGCAAAACAGAAGAACATACTGTGCTCAGGGCACTAATGTTTTAACCCAAGCTACTGCAGGGAGTGATAGTAAAATCACATTATTATACACTTTGCCATATAAAAATAAACAGACTGATGGAGGAGTGCTTTTACACTACACTGCAGTGATGCAAAGTCACAAAGAGTATTATATGATTTAATCCCTCCAAATGCAAAATAAAAAGAAACTGTGTACAAAAGTGCAACAGACTCGTAAGCTGAAAGATGCATCCCATGGGATTTGTAGTTTGAAGAGTTCTGCATACAGAAGATGGTCTCTCCAGACATGAGCAATGCACAGAATACCCTGATCTAAACAGACACAGATTAGCTGGTTTATTCTGTTGTCATATCCATGGTACTCTACTGGCAAAAAAAAAAAAAAAAAAAAAGAAACTGACATACTGAGAAGGAATAAGGAATACCGAGGTAATGAAGTAAAATTCATCCCTTAGTTGGAGAACAAAAAGGAAGCCAGTCTTAAAAGTGTCAGTGTCTGGTAATGTCAGCTCAGACCTGCACTGTTATATGCAAGGGTAGTATTTCACTGCAGTCCCTCTTGTTTTACAAATCCATAGCTAAATCACTTTATACTCTCACTGGGAATTCTGAATACAAGGACTTAGAAAAGGTTTCTCACTGCCTGGCAGTTCTAGAGCTGGAATCTAGCCATAAAAGAGAGTCAGAACTCAGCTGCACTAATAAGGGAATTGGTACATCGGTGGGAGCAAGGCCGCAAAAATACATTGGTCTGTGCTGTCATAAAAACAGGGTATCCAGTGCTAGTGCAGGCCATCTACCAGCCACAGATATTTAGAATACATTAACTTAAACACAAAATATTGCATTTACCTGAAATAAATTATGGCAGTCAATAACTTTTTTTTTTCTAATTACAGGGGCTCTCAAAGAAATTCTAAACACGTCAGGAAAAATGACCACATTGAAATAGGCACTGCAATAAAAGCACATTTTTGAGTTAGCCACATCCTACAAAAATCAATCTGCACGTCACCTTTGACAATACTCCTGGATTCTGTAGATAAAGAGGCATAAATGTGCATCTTACTTCCTTTTGTGGCACTTGTTCATGACAAAAATGAATGACATTAAAGGATGCTTCAGCATCAGCACCAGATTAACTCATGAAATTTATTATCCTCTGTATACTGATAACAATATACCACCATATGCTTTGGGTTATTTCCTATTTAGTGTTATGCTGGAAAAAGTCTGAAGAACTGTTTTAAAGTGTCTCACTTTCCAGCTTCTCATCGGGTGTTCCTCTTCACGACTGTCATCAGGGCTCACTGTATAAAAGCCTCACAAGACTGACACAGGATTATAGAGTTGGTCTAATTTCATGCAGATTTTAAGAATTTTACACTTCAGCACCTTCTTATCTGCAGCAGAAAGAGACAATTTGCGTCCAACTGGTCTAGCATAAATAATCATTTGAATTATGACTGCTCTGTGAATTAGCTACATGTGATAGAGCACCTTAAAATAACCGATTCAGTGAACTCATTAAATACTCTCTGTTGCAAGTTATACAAAGGAGTTGAGTCTGCTTACCGATCATCAAATACAGAAGCCAAAGTTCAAGACTGATGTTGGATTACTAGTACCAGACAAAGCAAAGCAACAGGAGGTGCACTTGGGATGAAGAAAAATACTGCAATGTGAATGAGGTCTGCAATATTTTATTTTGAGTTTTAGTTAACAGATAGTGTCCACTGACCCTAAAGAATATCATTTTCAATGAAGGCTTTCCAAAACAAGGGAAGTTAAATATATACAGAGCCGCACAAAATGCAGACAAGGAATGGAAGGAGATCAAATCGCAATCTGTAGCTTTCAACTATGTACCTCAAACACATATTATGTGTTCTTTTTTTCTTAGAACTCACACAATCAATTGCATCTGTTAGGGCGAGTCAGGGGATACTTACTTGTTAATCCAAGTATGTTAATGAACAACTGTGAGAGAAGAAAAATAGAATGATGTGTCAGGCATAAATTATGCAGACCAATAGCTATGGAAAAGAAGAATACCAGATGAGTCTGATACAGCTTTACTGTTACTGCAGACAAGCTGGTAAACATGTTCATTGTCACTGAAAATAGCCACTTACATCTGCCCAAAGGTTTAAAGAAAAAAACATGCCATGCCCTACCACAGTCAACCATGCAAAAACTGTTTACAATCTAATAATTAGGTTTATGCATAACATTCCTCAATCTGAGGAGAGCTCTCCAAATTCTACTAAATGGCAGTTATACAGAGCAGTATATGATCTGTAACCACTTCCTGATGACAGTAAAGTAGACTAGCAAGAACAGCTGACCATAATGATGCCACAAGGAATCTACCAGAAAGCAATCGTATAGCACACATTTTGACTTCCCACACCCTAAACTGGTTGGCAGACAGTAATGGTATGGCTAATGCATTAGGGCAGTTATTTCCAACCAGAATTCCCTGGAACTGTAGGATTCCTATAGCATATAAGGGTTTGTCCTCTACCTAATCTAAACAAAGATATCCTGATCTTATACTAGATCTGGCCCTAACCCTTACACAACATACTGAAGCAGTTCTAAACAAAACAGTGACACAACTTAAACTCTGCTATAAAATCTCACCTGCTATCCCCAGAGGCCTCAAGAGCTATTTCAAAAAACATTCTGATCTCCAGACTTGATTATGATCCATCACCTTTGACCGTTCACTCTGGTTTCAAAGCACACAAGCTACAAATCACATAAAATAAGACTGGAACATTCAAGTGCTAGCAGACTTGCACACGATGTGAGCTTTCAGAAAACACTTCAGCTCTTTAATAGTACAAAGGTGAGCCACTTTGTTCCTTAGTACCCCATTGTTTAAAACCATTACCTTAGGAACCCTCCACTCACACCGAAAGCTTTGCTAGCAATTAAACATAAAACAAATAATCTCAGGGATGGCCAAGGCAATTTCACTAGCAAAGCCTCCATTTAAAACTATGGAAAAAAAGGCTCCGAGTAGGCTAGGCCCGACAACTTGGAACCTCTTACCAGTTAAAATCAAGAAATAAAAGACAATTAACAGCTTTAAAGCTAAAGTAAAGGAACATCACCTCATCATTGTGAATGCTCATGTTTTCAGGTTAATGGAGAGCAGAAAAAGTGCCGTCAAACCATAAGTGACTTATAACACGTTTTAATCACATTTAAAGCCAGGCCAGTCTTATAATGACTTTTTTTGTAGTGCAACAGGCACGTTTATATTTCTGTAAATGTTTATATTTTATCTTGCTTGTTATGCTCTGCTGAAAAAAGAAATAATTAAATAAAAGAAATGTTAAAAATCACTACCTAGCTAGTAAAACTTTGAAATAAATAAATGTTAAACATAAGAATGTGTTGTCAGTAGAATTACAGGTCTGCTGGCTGTTTGTCCACAGATTCAGCAAGGCCATCATTCTCAAATTAATAGAACATGCACAGGGGTGTATGTCTGCTGGGAGTGCCTGTTGAAATCTGAAGAACAATGTGTGATGTTCACAAGTATGGAATTATATTAATACACACACAAAGTCTGACATTGCATTGGCTTGGAGTAGAAGGTGTATTGCGATAAAGAGGGGGAGCAAACCTCCTCTGCAAAAGCAGGAAATGAGAGTTTCACAATTTAATATGAGTTTATGAATTTAATTTAAATTTATTTATTTATTGACAGCTGATTACTGAGAAAGGCTGACTGGGTAGGTGTTCATTTTTCAGAGAAAGCACAGGGAAAAAATCTCCACAGTATTACAAAAACATTTTAAGTTTAAGAACAGTAATTTCACAATCTTCAAAAATAATACAAAAACATTTACAGTTTAATTATACCAAATTACACAATGTGACATTTGTTAAAAATAGATACCTCTCAACCTATTAGCACAAGAAATCTCAACAAAGCCAAAACTAATGGGGGCTGAAGGCCCAAAAACAGGGACAAATTTTAAAAACTGCTGTTATAAACTTAGAAAGTCATTAGAATAAATGCCTTTGTGTAACAGGGTATTTTCTGGAGGCTATACAGTCTGAAATCAAATGTCTATTATAATTTAGTGAATTCAATCCTCAATGATTTGCCAGAAAACCACAACTTTTTTGAGGAACACAATAAAAATACATGGCAAAAATCTGGACATTTGAGGGATATGGTACAACTTATATGACAATGATTTAATACCCAGAGAAATTTTAGCCAGTTTAGAGGAATTAAAGATAGGTTTGTACAATACTAACAGGAATTGCAATATGAAGTGAAAGGAAAAAAAACAGGGTTATGGTATATTTAGACAGAGAATCAGGGGGTAGAAACTGACTGACGTTAGGAAGTGAGAGAAAAGGGGGAGCAGAGAGTTATAAGCTATGAAAAAAATGTTTGCTCATATTTAGGGATATAGTCTAGCAAGAACAGAGCCAGATTTTGGCTAGGAAGTCTTTTGCAGAATGGTCTTAATGAATTGGATAGAGGGTATTGACCTCATGGATGTAGGTAAGCAGTTCCAAGTCTAAGCAATATGGTATGAGTACAGACCATGCCAAGCAGATTTGATAGGCTTGTAGACAAAGAGAGGTTTTTGGTCAATGGATTGTGATGACTGAGTGGGAACAAAGTTGTGTACATTGGTATTTACTGTTAGATAAGCAGATGGATGCTGGATAATTTTATAGTTTGTAAGAAGCTGTGTATATGTTATTTGATGGGTTAAGTTATAACCAATTTAGGCATTTTAGTGCTAAACAGTGTTAAGACCTGAAAGAGGTATTTGCTACAAGTTTAGTCACTTTATTGTAGCAATGTTCAAATTTTGCTTTTGCTGAGGCTTGGAATTTAGTAATGATGGGAATGCCATAAAGTAATGAAGGCAGGAAATAAGTAGTGGCAAGTATAGTTTTAGTTGCATTGGTGAGAACGTTTTTAGCTCTATAAAGCAACCCTAGTTCCTGTTATTTTTTCTTTTACTCAGTTTTGTATATGAAGGTCAAATTTAGATTATCATCCACTACCATCCTAATAATGTGGTATGATAAGTGACTTCAACTGTTGTATTATTAAAAAAGGGGATTTTAAATTTTGCTTTTCATGAGAGAGGGATTTGGGAAAAAGTAGTATTTGGGGGGGGGTGAGTTACAAAGTCATGCTTCTGTGGCTGTTACAGCTTCCGGAGTCATTTTTGCAGATAGGTCAAGTTGTCTGATGTACATATGTGTGCTGAGTCATCGGGAACCCTGTTGCGTGGATGTGTGGAGAATATTTGTGAGAATGTTAAAGAGGAAGAGACCAAGGATAAAAACTTGCACTATACCAGTGATGACCGAGAAGTACAAGAAGTGGGTGGAGTGTCATTATACTGATAGCTGCTGGACAAGTAGCTTTTAAACCATAGACGGTTTGGTGAGACAGACTTAGTGATGACATTTGAAGTAGATGTTTGCTATGATATCATGTGTTGAAAGCTTCAGACACGTCTAGAAATAAGGAAGAAAGTAGTTTGCCATTATGTCTACTTTTATTAACAGCAACTAAACAAGGTTAGAAATGCAGTGTTAGTACCAAAGGAGCAACAGATGCTGTGTTGCATGCGGGATTGGAGTTCTTCCTGTAGGAGATAGCTCAACAATTGTTTCTGAATGCCTATTTCAAATATTTTGGAGAGGAAAGATAAGGTACTATAGGTCTAAAGATAGGGAGGTCTGTGGAATTATTTCTTTTGCATAGGATGATGATGTTTAATTTTTTTTTTCTAGAAAGAGGAAATGTGAAATTCCTGGAGTGGCCTGTTTGTAAGGACCGAGACAGCATAGGCAAGGCTATTGCCTACTATTTTAAGGTACTCACGACAGTCATCAGCAGAAGCAGAGCATGGTTTGACTTTAAGAGCAATTTTATATCAGATGTGGGCACAGATTTAAAGGTGAAAGTGGATGGAGTGACATATGACTGTAAGGAAGGGTTGTAATTAGTTGTTGGGGAATCCTTGATTAGGCAGACTATACTATCTATGAAATAAAAGCTGAATACTATTGTAGTTTTGAGTGGTGAGCTATTACAAGGGGGGGGGGGGGGGTTAAGGTTGAACTTTTGGCCAGGTTGTAAGATTTCAGTAATAACCGACCACATTTTTTTTAGTGTCATGTTTACTATTGTTTCAAATGTTGTTATAGTACAGTTTTTGTCTTCATTTGTTTTTTTAGTATAGTTGCAGAGCATTCTGAAGTTTTTGAGATATTGTGGTGTTTTATATTTTTGCTATTCTTCCCACACTTTTACTCTCTTTCTTCTGTTCTTTTTGGACAGCCAGATTGCATTTTTTTTAGTCTCCTCCTTCAAGCAGGTGCAAGGTTATTTATAATACCTAGGTAAGTTGTACTAAATTCATTTACAGTATCAGGAGTATTTTTACGATATTCCAGCTTAATTTTGAAATATGAGGAGGGAACAGGTAGGGACTTCACTTCTGAATAGGATCCAAGTACAGTGGTTATGCAAATAGTGCTTCTATTGTTCTGCATTTGCCAGTCACATGTTTATTTCAATTTAATAAAAAGTGAATTTTAATAAACACATTCATGCTATTAGCATAGTATCTTTCTATCTACCGGTTATGTAATTTATACATATAGAATTATAACAGCCTTGTAAAACAACATGGTCACAGCAAGTGGAAATATGTGAGATTCCATGAATAATGCTGATAGCTTCTGCAGTATTCCATGATTACAAAAAATGGAAAACAAACACTTCAGGGCTCCATATTTTGGGGAGCACAATACAGGGTGGTGCTTAATGAAATATTATAACTTCAGGCCAGTACAAAACTCTCAACTAATACAAAAACTTGCTTTCTATGCCCAGCCCTATTGGTGCAGGGGGATAAATCCCTGAATGTGACTCAGACAACCCAGGTAGAATTAGCAGCTTGTACAAAGAAGGGGTCAAAAGTGAGTGGGTAAACTTGCATGGCTTATGTCAGCATGGTCATCTAGAGGGAAGATTACACTAAGGCACAGTACTGCTGTTGGTTGCTGTTGTAAACTACAAATAAGTAGGTGGTTGCTGTTTACAGAAAAGGGGCAGGATATTGGCCAAATAACATATAGAAGCATGGACAATATACTACAGTGCATATCTATGCCAACCCAATTGATAATATATGCACATGCAGAGGGATAGGTTAGGCCACAGGGCAAAAAAACACTCTTGTCAGAAGTATAATGCTTCCCCAAGAAATGTGATTTCTTCAACAGCCTCAATCATGCTTGGAGGATACATAATATTTTCAATGCTTTACATCTGCTAGGAACATTTGCAAATCCACTGTGCCTGGATCCCTGTCATCCTTTCAAGAAGGAAAATGTTGGTTCACTAATTAAGACAAAGCATGGGGAGCCTAATGATCCACTGCTGGGGATCCAAAAAAATAAGCAGAAAACACTGATTATTGCCCTCAGATTGAAGACTCAATATTTATTGAAGAAGTTTTACCTTTTTTGAAAATATTAAAATAAGTCAGGTTGCATTCACTTAGGATCTTGTAATTAAATGAGTGTCTTTTTCCATGCACCTGAGTACACCGGAATAAACTTCAGGTCATACAGGGGAATATTAAAAGACTGCTTTACTACTGGGGTAAAAGCATATTTTCATACCCTTGGGTGTGAGCATCCTTGCAGTTCATATATTTATATTTTCAGGAGTAAGGAGCTTCAGTGGGATTTAAACAACTTGCATTGTTTTAAAGTTTGCCATTTTAAAGTGTTCCAATATTAGCATATGGCTCTTGATATGCTGACATGAATTTCATCAAGTCGATCCCACCTTCAAATCCGGAGTCCCATAAATACTGGGAAAGTTAGTAAGATCTTAAATGTACTCCCCTTATCCATCCTCAGTCTATGATACTCAATGGTGAACACACAAATCCAAGAATGAAAATGGAAAACTGTGGATTTACAGAAAAAGAATCTACAGGAGATCATCCGGACATAAAGCCACATTTTTTCAACTACAATTAATACTTCACACATGGTCTGACAGGATTCACTTTCACTTGAACACAGTGAAATTATCTTTTCATTCATCTATCTTCAATACTTTTTTTTTTCCCAATTCAGGGTCACAAAGAGTCAAAGTAATAAGCATGTAACAGAAACCAGTCATGGATGGGACAGCAGTCCACTGTGGGATGGATATGCATACGTGCCTTGATTTCCACCCATTTGCCCAGCTGTATATAAACATTTAGGATGTGGTTGGAAACATGAAAACCTAGCAAGCAATGTAAGTAGAAGAAGGACAAGCAAACAATGCAATGAAGGGAGCTCCACAAAAAAAAACAGAGAACGTGGTAGTCAGTCAGCTCTGCTAACCGCTGTGGAAGTAAGATCAATATAAACTTGAAGTTACAGAAGCTGGATTGCCACCATTTTTTTTCAAAATATAAAAAGTAATTCAGTCAAAACTATAAAGCTGCATTCCTTCTTGTTGTTGTTGTGTCTTTCGGCTTTTTCCCGGTTAGGGGTTGCCACAGCAGAACTCCGGTCCGCTAATGATTGGCAGTAGATTTTTACGTTCCGAGTTGCCAGCTCTGATGCACAACCTTCAACGAAGGTATGCCCATTCACGCATGTCTCCTCACAGAAGACGCTTTAGCTGAGAATCGAACAGGACAACGTCTTACTGTGAGGCGACAACTCTACCGCAGCACCACCAAGCTGCATTCCTTCTACTGTACTGATTTTCCTGGAGAGACAGAGAATATGAGAGTTCCGATGTTCTCAGAGGTATCTTCACCCTTTATATGCTCTGCAATGCATGAGTTAAACATATGTATGCAGCTGCACATGGCTTATATACAAAATGGGTGGTTATGACTTGCAGATATTCACACTACCGATCCAATGCATGAAGTCAAAAAGTAACAATAAAGATTATATTTTCTAATTCATCAGATGCCAATGGCAGCCAAATTTTCACAATTTCTTTATAAAGTAATTATATAATGAATAGCAAACACAAGTTTGGAAACCTAACTGTTCCAACAGTGAGACAGCAGTGGGCCATTTTTTTCTAGAAAAAAGCACACTGGTACTTTGAATGATGTAAGTGTACAGAAGTATAATCTAAGATAACTTCTTTCCCATGATGCATTTCAAAAGATATTGCACAATGAAGACTGATTATTGAAAACATGCACACTGACTGGAAACAGCAATCAACGTGGCCATTATAAACCCGCCATTACCTACAGGATGAAGTCTGACTGCAAAATGAAACTGAAGTATGGCAATTCCTGCAGCTATTTGTAACTTCTAAAAATAAAAGCTACACCTATCATATCCTTTCAACAGCTAAGAGGAAAATTTGAAGCTGAGTACATGAATATCAAAAACATGCCTTTACATAAACAGCATTATCCTTTAAGCAGAACTGCTAGTAAAAAATGAAAGAAAATTTAAAAAAACTCACTCATAACATACCAGGACTGACCAAGTGCCATGCAGTAATCAGTTGGGCACATGCTCACTCTATTAGTGTTAAAGAAAAAAGTGGTAGCAAACACATGTAATGAATGCACTGTGTAAGTATCGGCACATACATGACAAATTAATGCATCTCCCACTAAATGCAAGAAAAAATGGAGAAGAAAAACGTTTGTTAGTGCAATGACATTATTTTAAAATGTTGGAGGTCTGGTGGGGCTGGTGATAGTAGAGTTTTGGCAAAGCCCCTATCAGCCCCCCCTCCACACACACACACAACTGCAGAACTACTCTTCACAGATGCAAAGTATGATCCTCAGTTTGAAAATAAATGGGTAATAAGCCAACAATACTATCTGCAAACAGATCCCTTTTTTCAGCCCCCCCCCCCCCCCCACCCCAATACCAAGCTCTCGAAAGTGCATTTTCTGGGAAAATGAGTCTGAGAGTTAAAAATTGTTCAGCAAAAAATCATTTCTGTGAAAGAATTTATAATTATAAGCATTGGTTTCTCTACTATGGAGTGCTCCCCTATACCATCGCCATATCTGCACCAATGAATACATGTTCTGGCATTTGTTTCATTAAAAAAAAAAGTTTTACTTAAGAAGACAGATTTTCAGAGAACTGTTTATAAATAAGTTTGTCTCCACAGTAAAAATAAAAGAGCATTCCCAAAGAAACATGGTGGGTAGTAAAATAAAGTTTTCTACTTTCTGTTACTAATTTCACAACATATGAAGTGGGTCTATTTCTTGAATTATTTTGCCCCCACTGCCTGATTACCATCAGACCCTTT
>NC_056733.1:306691617-306711617 GCF_019279795.1 Protopterus annectens | reverse complement strand
ACTGGAGGGTATAAATGTATCTCCAAACACCATCATATTGGGTGACTTCAACTACCAGAATATAGACTGGGAACATTACTCAAGCCCTAACTTTCTAGCCCAACGGTTCCTGGAGTTCATACATTCAAATGCCATGGAACAGCTAGTCACTGTTCCCATGAGAGGAGAAAATATACTAGATCTCATTGTCACAAACATGGGGACAAAATGCTCCACACCGGAAGTATATCCCTCATTGGTGAGATCTGATCATAAACTAATCTCACTAGAAATCCACATCCTGCCCCCACCCCAAACAAAAAAGACCACAGTGAAGAACTTCTCTAAAGCAAACTTCACACTACTCAAGACTGGTGTGGTATCCTTCAAGGCCCCTGAGCCAGTGGAAACCACAACCCAAGCTGCGGAAGCCCTTACAAATGCCTTCTATGAACACCTCCAGGACTGCATGGATCAGGCAATCCCAAATAAAACCAAGACTCTTTCCACAAAGGGCAAATGTCCAGTCTGGTGGACCCCAGCCATTAACAAACTTTACAATAAGAGGAGAAAGCTATTACATGATAGAACAAAATCCATAAAAGGGAAGTCACCCCTGATCATTATTAGTAAAAAATACGAGCACTCATAAAATCAACTAAGGCCAATTTTGAGAGAAAAATTGCCATGGATTCAAAGGACAATCATAAGGCCTTTTTCAGCTATGTTAGGAACCTGGGTGGAAACTCCCATATATGCTCAGAATTAGTCCAAAATGATACAAAAATCACTGAACCCACAGACATTGCCAACATACTGGCAGACAGGTTCAGTGCAAACTTCACCCCCTCTCCCCTAAAGGAGAGATAACTATCCCAGCCGAGTGTAGCCTCCCAGACATCTCAAATGTGCAGGTGAAAGCTGCTCTCTCTAAAGCTAAAAACACAGCATCAATGGGACCGGATGGTGTCCCCGGCTGTGTGCTACATGAGCTAAATGAGGAATTAAACCCGCACATAAGGCAGCTGTTTAATCTCAGCCTTACCACAGGATACGTGCCCAAGGAGTGGCGTACGGCAACTGTGGTCCCACTCCACAAAGGCGGCGCCTCTACGGACCCTGGTAATTACCGACCCCATAAGCTTAACAAGTCTAGTCTGCAAAGCTATGGAGAGGATCATAATGGAGCTCATAAACAAAGATATAGGGGACTTGCAGACATTGGACCCGACCCAGTTTGGCTTCGTCAAGGGAAGATCATGCCTTTTGAACTTGGTCGACTTCTTCGAAACAGTCACCAAGGCCATTGATGAGGGAAAGCCAGTCCATACAGCCTACCTTGACCTTGCAAAGGCTTTCGACACAATACCCCACTCGGTATTGTAGAAAAACTTACCAGCTTAAATGTAAACCCATATGTCACAAGATGGGTTGCAAACTGGCTTAAGGACAGAACCCACAGGGTTAGAGTTGCTGGCGCTATGTCAGACTCCAAGCCGGTCACAAGTGGTGTCCCACAGGGCTCGGTCCTTGGCCCCCTATTGTTCGGCATCTACTTCTCAGAAGTACAGGCCAACATGGGAGGACTTTGGCTGACAAAGTTTGCTGACGACTGCAAACTGGGCACCATAGTGGAAAGTGCATCGGACACGGATATCCTTCAGAAGGGACTCACGGAAACAGATAGCTGGTGCCAGAGCCATGGCCTGAAGTTAAACGCCAAAAAATGTGTAGTCATACCCTTCGGGAAAAACAAGGTAACCCCAAGCTACCATATAGGTGGCAATCCACTAAGTGCAGAAGAGGTTATCAGGGACCTGGGGACCCAGGTTGACAGTGGCCTTTCTTTTGACACTCACGTTGCTAAAGTGGTTAGAAAGACCTTCTACATTGCCCACCTGATCATGAAGGGATTCACATCCAGATCTAGTGAGGTCATTGTTCCCCTGTACTCTTCACTTATCAGACCAATGATCGAGTACAATGCCCCATTCGGGATGTATCTCACCCGACATCTGCAGCAATTGGAGAGACCCCAAAAGTTCCTCACCAAAAGGATAAAGGGACTCCAAAATCTGTCATATGCTGCCAGATTGAAGAAACTCCAGCTCTATTCAGTCGCATACCGCCTGCTCAGAGGTGACATGTGCCTGACATACAAGGCCATGTCCAACCCGGAATTAATGGACATGCTCCACCTCAAAAAATCCAAATCCACCAAAACCACTAGAGCAAGCGACTTAAACCTTAGCACGGATATAAATAGGATGTGCTGGAGGGATAGATTTATCACTCAGAGACTCCCTATGCTGTGGAATAAAATCCCAGTCCATGTGAGGCAGAGCACCTCGCTGACTCTGTTCAAGAGAAATCTTGACCTGTGGATGGGAGATCGTTGGTTTACCCCAGGAATCATCTCTGTGTCACTGCTGGACAGAGGCACACCAAACTAATGGGCACAGTATTTTTTCATATAAGGGGTGGTGTAAGCCACACAAATTTGGGCTAGGCTTATAAATGCCTTAGGGCAGATAGCCTAGTATAAACCTATGAACTTATGAACATATTTTTTTTTTTTTTTTTGTTTAATGCATGCCAACCCTAACACTACAACTTAATTTAGAAAAAAAAAAACTTTCCCATAACACTGACTATATTCAGACAAATCTGGTCCAAAAGAAGTTATAAAGTTTTGTTATAGGATTACAAAGGAATCTGTCATTTTATTCTTTTGTATTGTTTTCCCCTGAAAGTTTGTTTTTTTTGGAATGTCAGCATCAATAAATTGTGATATAATTCTTATGCATTTTGTTGATTAGACATTAAACCCTATATATATATAGATATATATATATATATATATATATATATATAGATCTATATCAAAATACTGAATTACCATAGCTTAACATTTTGTTGACCGGGAAAATCCGACTAGGTTCCACAGAGCCTGTTTTCAGCGGAGGCCCGGGGAGAAATGCTCCAGATGCATGTCTTTGGAATGTGGGAGGAAACCGGAGTACCCGGAGGAAACCCACACGAACACAGGGAGAACATGCAAACTCCACACAGAAGGCACCACAGAAAACTTAAATGAATGAACTCCCTGAATGGATATATTTCGCCTCCGGGAAACTAACCACTTGGCCACCAACAACTAAAACAAAAACTGAAGTAAATTAAACCCACAAAGTGGGGGGGGGGGGCTTCTCCCACTCTACACCTCCCCTAACTAAATATACCAACTCCAAGATCACACTACAGTGGAGGAAAGGGAAAGTTTGCCATGGTGGTCAAGTGGTTAGTTTCCCACAGGCGAAATATGCTGTTCCGAGCGTTCATTCATTTAAATTTTTGCTTAATTTATCTTGCTGTTATGCGAGTTGACTTTATAGTAATTTGAGCATTTAAAGGGAACATAAATATATATATATATATATATATATATATATATATATATATATATATATATTTTGTTTGTGTCTTTTACCCCCCAGTTAGGGGTCGCCACAGTGGAACTCTGGTCCTCTAATGATTGGCAGTAGATTTTTTATGTGACGAGTTTGCCAGCCCTGACGCACAACCTCCAACGAAGGTACGCCCATTCACGCATGTCTCCACACAGAAGATGCTTCAGCTGAGAATCGAATGGCACAACGTCTTGCTGTGAGGCGACAATGCTACCGCAGCACCACCACCGCAGTATTTTATATATATATGTATATATATATATATATATATATATATATATATATATATATATATATATATTCACACACACACACACACACACACACGGATATATACACATGTACATATCAGTGCCTAATTAGGCACTTGGCAGTCTTTCCAAATAAAACATTAGATATGAAAAGTTCCAAAAAAAGCATTTAGTTGACCACAACTAAGAATAATACAGCAAGAATAAATGCTCAATACAAATCGTATCCACCAGGAAGAACCACTCTGCGAACTAAGTAACCACACTACTTTATAACGCACAACGATTTAGCGCTTTCATCAAATGAAATGTGGACTTCTTCAGAATACATTGTGTATTTAAGCCATAGTTTAAATACCTTTCTTTTTGGTGCCGAAAAAAGACCATTAAAAATGTGCGGTTACTTAGTTCGCCTGAGTGGTTCTTCCTGGTGGATACCATTTGTACTGAGATATCAAAAGTTGGAAATGACATTTTAGCTATATTCTTACATATATATATATATATATATATATATACATACATATACACACACACACACACACACACACACACACACACACACACACACACACACACACACACACACACACACACACACACACACACAAACACGTGTGAATGCCACCTCAGGGATAAAATGCAGAAATAAACCTGATACTACAGATTACATTATAGCTGGTATAACACGGGGTATACTGTATTTCCAGCCTCTATTCAGAGAAATATTAGTACATAACCATTCTAAGATTAACAGTAGTATTTATTTCTACACAGTTGCAACCACTATTAAGGTATGATGAGAAGGAACAGTAATAAGCTTAATAATACCTGTGCAAAAAAAGAGGTTTGAAATACAGTTACATGTTCCATTATAGGTTCATAGGTACTTACTAGGCTACTGGTCTATGAAGATCTTTAGAAGTCAAGCCAAACATTCCCATGAAGTGTGAATATCCAAGAGATGAGCAGAACATTTAAATGATGGCCCTATCTTTCATGGACAAGGGTATTAAACCATGGGTGAATTTGCAGTTACCTATCCATTCATCCAAATTATATTTGAATAGTGCAAGAGAAGTAGTCTTCTTTATAGTGAAAGGAAGACAATTCCAAAGAAGTGGTATTCTCTGTGGTACATATCTATCCCTTCAATACGTTCTATTTATGTTGCAAGAGAGATTTAGATCCCTTGAGTAGGTGCTTATGCCCCATTGGACTTGTGAATGTTCAGTGGGTCTGAAAGGACAAGGTCTGTTGAGGTACCATACATGAGGTATGACATGGAGAAGGAGAACAAGGCTTTGAGATCATCTGCAAGGTTTTTAGGATTTAGGCCTTTTATTTTTACTAAGAAAGCATTGTGGGCTGCCAGTTGTGTCAAATGTTTGGACAAGTACACAAAGGATGCATTATGCTCAATGACTGTCTTGATGAGTGTGGAATACAGTGGGATGATGACATCCCTGGACTTGGATGTCATACCCTTAGTAATAAGCTGTGCTGTTTTTGCAGTACTGGCTACATGTTGATCAAAGGACAGTTCATAGTCCACATACTAGATCCCTAACTACTGGATCAATTTTCAGGGTTGTGTTGTCAATGAGATAGTAACAATGGACTTCTTGCTTCTCAGATAATACTATTACACATTTCTTGGCATTATCTATTTTTTTAACCACTACATTCATGCAGCATTTACAGGTAGCTGGAAAATTTTAACCTGGTTTATGATACTCCAGTTTCTTTTGGACCTCAAAAAAGTAATATCCATGCAGCAAATTAAATGTTATTAAATTTCTTCTCATCTATGGCAAAAAGCAATGTAGGTCTCACCAGCAAAGGTACATTTGTTCCGAGACCTGAAAGGGTATTACTGAGTAGAGATGTGTATCACAGAGACTAGGGGTGGTATAGAATGTAGTCATGATGCTCAAGTATAAACATCAGGGACCGTTAGTAATGGAGCATCTCTAGCTATTACAGGCATCTAGCTTGCTTTCCTCCTAAGTCTGGGAAATGCCTATGGTCTATGCCCAGATAATGAGACAAAATGACAGATTTTGTTCAAACTGGTTTGAACAATGCTTTGTCAGAGAGCTGAGGACAGTTATAGGGAGGGCATATTCACTTTTAGGTATAATGAGATGAAGATATGTTTTTTCTGTCTTTCTTCAAATATACATGATTTTAGATACTGTAGCAAACGAAGTTCTCTGAATACCTTTCTAATAATAACTCTCAATATGAATTTGAAAACTGATGGATAGATCAAGGGAAATACCCAGGTATGTATGTTGAAAGATTTCAGCAACTGGGTAGATCAGAGGATCAAACACCTGGACAACAGTGGTAGCCATGATTTTTTTCTCTCTCTTTTTCGGTGTTAACGAACATGTACTCACTTTCATTCAAGTTCACTGTGGGGTTCGTATTGTATAGACGACACAAGAAAATTCCTTTTGAATTTATTCCTGTATTGTGACAGTTGATATTCCAGGGTTTAAGAGGAAGAGGCCATAAGCATGGGTTTATATCATTTCATCTAAAGTTCACTTCATCTATACTCCTTTGATCAAGCCCAGTTGATTTAAACTAATTTCATCTATTAATTTCATCTCAACTCATTTCACTGAAAATTTACTTCACAACAAACATACCATAAAATGTTTTTACATATACTAACTCCATCGGTCACACAACCATGGAGAAAAATAAAAGCACCATACATAGTGAATTATTGCTGGAGTGAAAATACAGTAATTTACAAATCTACACTTTAGATACAATTTCAGAGCAGTTACTGCTGACTCAAACCACTTGGTTGGTTTGAGTCAACCCACTTTATCCTTCCACAGTCTGAGTGGATTTTGCCAGGTACTCTGGTTTACTCATACAAACATGTTAGACAAACTACTACTGAGTCTCCAATCTGCCGATACATGAGCATGCATTACAGGAAAGAGTACATTTGTGTGCACATGCAATTTCAAACTGCAGACTGTCGTCCTATTCAAGATTTGTTTGTCTTCCTCATACCTACTGAATTGCTGGGAAAGGCTCTAGTTTTCACATAATCCTTAAACAGCTTAAGTAGGCAAGAAGAAAAGGAATTGTAAATATATAGTGTTACTAAGCCATTACAAATAGCATGTTTAGTATGACAACCAGAGAACACAGACAGTGCCACGCAAAATAAAAATATGGCAGGCAATTGGCAGGATTTCAGAAATAAAAATAACACACAAATGCAGATTCTTAGTACAGTATAGCAAGTTCCCCATTCTCAAAGGAATAGAAGGTAATCTAGAAGTGGTTCAGATGAGTGAAGGAGATGGTATAGCAGTACTCAGGGAGGTGGAACCAGTGGATTTAACGTCTGACATGGGCACGACGCTCGCACATGACACAACTAGTAATGCTGAAAGGATTGGGGGCCACTGCACGGGAAGGAGTAGGCACGCATGTTCCTCCTGTTGTGTCTTGTCCCATTGATGGGCATCCCGAGGTCCGTCATGACAGTGGGACTAATATACCCTTGACTTCTAGTGGAACACGCAGTTAATACAGTGATGTGATTATGCATCCAAATACCACAGGGCCCTCACACGATACGAAAGTTACTGTCTTGACTACACCATATGCCATATGACAAGCCCCTTTTCGCAATCATTTGCAAAGCAGAGGTCGCATGAAATGGAAGGCATCTCAGGAGAAAGAGCAGCAACCGATGACCATCAAGAAGATGTGGCAACAAGGGGGCAAACTTTAGTATGTAATATTTCACGGAGGGTGCTCACAGAAATTGAAGACAAGCTACTGAGTAAAGGTATGTCCTTTATACTGGCTAATAAAATGACAGTGACTGATAACATTTTGGAATTGAAAACATTTACATGGAATGTAATGCTGAAAATGCAGTTTGGCAGTGCTGTTAATGATCAGACTGGTGTGAATGCTTTCAAGAAACCGAGTGGATTTATTCCCACCAACAGTGCAGTTCTTGATGCTTTTGAGAGGGTGTGTATCAGAGAAATTTACAATTTGTATGATTGTGATGTTAGTGGTAAATATTTTAACTATTTAATTAAAGAAGAAAGAATAGCTCTAGATTGTCTGCGCAATGACACTTCTATTTCCATGAGATTGGCGGATAAAGGTGGATCACTGATGGTGATGGACTATTCCTATTATAGGGATAGGTACTCTATGCTTAACATGCTGAATGATACAAAGTTTTATCTCAAAGTGGACTTTCAACACGTACAGAGGTGTAATGATTCTATATACAATGCTGTGTTTGAATGTTTACAATGTAATGTTATTAGTATTTATTTGTTTAATTATTTTATTAAGTATCCTGTGATACCTATAATACAGGGCCTCCCCAAAATTCATAAAAAACCCCTGGAACCGCCAATGAGACCTATTGTGTCGGGGAGGGGTTGGTCCACAGAAACACAATCAATATATGCTGAGCAACATCTGAAACCTATATTGAGGAGGAATCCTACTATTTTATTGGATACAGAACATTTCTTGAGGGATCTGTATTCGTTTATTAGCACGCATGTGAATGCTGACAGGTTGATGCATATTACAATGGATGTACAATCCCAGTTTACTGTTATCCCCAATCATGTGGGGTTTGGATACTTCAGGGAGTACCTATTGGAAGATGGGTTATATAATGGATGATGGGTTATCTTTATCTTACCAGCATCACTTGTTTTCTGCTTTTCTTTATCTAGAAGTTTAGCAGATACAAACCTGAGCTAAAACAAAGTACGCAAATTATGAAGTGTATTTCTCACCGAGATTATTTCCATGCATTATACCAACTGAATGCCACAACAGGGTCAGTTGACAAAACACTGAATAGGAACAGCCAAGTGTCAGAAGAAACAACTGATATACATTTAATATAATTGAAATGATATGCACAATACGTTGATTTTAATTCAGAGAGAATACAATAAAAGTATTAACTAAAGGTATGATATGGAACACATGAAATCTGAAAGAATGTTTAGAAACATATGAAACCAAACAGGCCATGGATAAAGCAAAGCATAAAAGTGAAAGAAAGGAGGAAGACTGCGGTTACCAAAACTGATAATGCTGGTGAGCTCCATGTGTTGTTAAGTTTGTTACAAAACTGGATGGGGAGTTTCTCAAAGAAGGTATTTTTCTGGGTCACTTAGTGAACTTTCCCAAATGTCATGTGTGAACTCATCTCATTTAGTATGGGCATTCTTGACCAGGATGCCTAATACAGTCACACTAAATGCTCTGTACTGGGCCTCCATATGCTTAATCTTCAGTGTCCTGGAATTCTACACATCTTTACAATCCTTAATACTATACACTGTGGCCAACATCTGTATAATCCTTAATACTTTGTAAAGTGACCTATATAATCTTAATGTCCTGAAGTGCTCCTCATGCCTACACAATCAATAGTGCCCTGGAATGTGCCACAGCTGTAAAATCCATAACGCACTACACTGTGCCCTAACATCTCAAAAATATTTAATGACCTGTAATGTGTCAGATGTTTGCATAATCTTAGCATCCTGTACTTTGTCTCACATTTGCATATTTTTTAGTATTCTACATTGTGACTGCATTTGTAAAATCCTTAAAGTGCTGCAACAGGAAATCTGTCAATATGCCAAACCAATTCTTTTCTAATGCTATTGTTGAATATTAACAGCTGAAAACAAGTTTCAGTGATTGGTGAGGTTGCATTTTTGCCCACTGTTGTGCAGCCTCTCGGTTAGGTGATCTCTTCCCTGACATGGTGGATGATGCTGTGGGGGGGAGGGGGGGTGAGCTTGCCTGTTGCAAAATAAAAGACTCCTTTTCTGTTCACAGAGAGTTTTTTAACAATTAGTTTTAGACCCAATCGCATTCAGGGGAAAAATGTGTTTTGAAGATTATGAACCACTGCATTATGCCCTGTATATATGCAATTCCTAACATTTGTCTGCGTGCTCACATCTCCCAGAAACCCAGAATGGTAGAGAGCGCTAAGAATTGCTCAACTCCAGCCCTGAAAAAATTCAAACTGCCAAAAATGATCTGCTCTCAATCCTTCGGCCTTGTTGTACCCAAGATTCAAACCCACAACATTAGAAGTAAAGGCAGACAGATTTTGTTTATACACCAGTAGCACATTGTTGCCAAAAATGCTCGAGTACTGGTTGGCAACAAGTTGAAGGACTTCTATCAAGAGAAGCACAGTGAAGCAGGGAAGTTAGCAAAATCATATACAGTGACAGAGTTGAGAAAATGGTTGAGTTTAAGGTATGGGTGGTGAGTTGCAGAAAAAGGAAATGATTAGTATACAGTTATTACCTTCAGAACAAACGCAACAAGACAGTATGACAAGACTGACTAACAAAAGCCAGACAATGAGTGTATCATGATGGAAACGGGTCTTGTTGACTTAGAAGATATTCCCTTACTAAATCAAGTGTTGTTCAGAACCCTATATTGCCATTTTAATATGGGTCAGACACTGCCAAAAAATCCATATCATTCTTTGATTCCTCTCAGAATTTCAAATCCAACGTCATATCCAGATGTCCAAGGCTGGAAAGTGAGAGTACAGGCAGGGTAGCAGGATCATCTTTTGTGGAATGATTCACCAAAACCTGTTTGGTCTTAATTCACTGAAGGTTTTTGATGTAAGTAAACCTTAGGTTAAATGCTAATGTATGTTAGATTTGGAGGGATAAGGAAGGCTTTAGCCAAATGCAAAACACCTCAGTCAGCTAGCTCCCTGCCTCTCATTTTATACATAAAAATGGAAATCACTGAATCTGTCTGTGAAAAGTGCCCCTACCTGCTGCAAAGAATAATTATTACTCATGATAGCATGTATGCTTTCTACAGGGGAAACTCATGATATCATTTACCATCTAAAATGACTCATGGTATACATCAGTGTTCAGAACTCTTGTTTTGCCTATTTACATTTGTATTATTTTTGTCTTATGGCCTGGGTGGTGGCTGAAAAGGGTCTTGAACCAGTCCACCAACCCGGTTACCAAGCAAATAAAAGAAGGGGTAGTTTGTAAACTATGTTATGACACCGCCATATTACAAATGTTATACTGCAAGGGGACTGCTGATATTTGTAAACTATATTACTTAATGCAGGAACACACTGGCCTCTGCATTTCTTTTCAGGGATATTCAAAGTTACAACTCATGGCTGAAGACAAACATTCCATGATGGAATGTCTTCTTACCTGATACAGAACAGTGGCTACAGCACTGACTTAGAAATGAGCAAAATTCATAAGGAGCTATTCTGTGTGGAGCAACTCTATAAATCTATTAATGTACTGGAGATTTAAAAGAGATGAATCGATTATTGTGTGCAAGTTGATGGATACTGATTCTCAGCAACGTTCCAGCGGGTGGGAAAAATGACATGGATGGTATTATCATGGTTGTTTAATGTGGTTTATTATTTTGGGTTAGAAACATAAGTTTTGTGACAAAAATACCTCTTATCAAATGCAATACAAAAAAAAAATGCTGCAAAGAACAAGATTCATACGAGAGGGAGGTAAGGAAAACAAGGCTGAGAAATTAATCTTTCCATTGCGACAGCCAATAATTTGGGTATGTGTTATTTATAGCCGGGTAGGGATGAATAGGATTTTGCAAAGGAAGAATTGAATTTACAATCTGCAATTTATTTTTACTTGCATCATGAAAAAAATAAAAGAAATGGTTTACAGGAATGCAATCCGCATGGATTATATGGTGGTTGTTTGTCTTTTCGGCTTTTCCCGAGATGTTTGTCTGGTAATTTACGGAAATGCTCAAATTAATATTATCAAAAACTAGTAACTGAAGAAATGGTGACTAGGGGAGCTATGAACATTAGAATCTTTTCTATAAGATGCATGCACCTCAGTTAATTACAATTTTCAGACATTTTTGTACGACTGTAGTATAGAAAGATGAGATTGACTTCTGAAACTGGTAAATATATAAGCTTTTTCCAGCCTATCTAGAGTTACATACATTTCAAGATTATGTAATAAAATAATGTTAGAGTGATGTTATCCAGTAGCAGAATACTGTAAAGTGATTTCACTTCTAGTAAGTGATATGGATTCCTGTATAATGACTGCACACACATTGATTTTTTTAATCCTGTAGCAAAGTCAATTAAGGAGTTTGACAAAGGAAAAAAAACAAACTCCCAAGTCAAACAGGTACAGAGTTAATTTCTCCTTTGAGATAAATTAAAGGCCTGGCTACCTCTTTATATTTAAAAGGGTTTTTGATACAAGAACTCTGTTATTATGAACAGTGGATATAATATACTTTTCCCTAAAATGACTATGATTCTATTAGCACTGCAAATTAGGACAACTGATCTCAAGCAGTATGTAATGAATTTCAGTCATTCTCAGAAATAAACTGAAGTAAATTATACCTCCATAGTGCTATGCTAAATCACTATAGATCATCTGGCGAAATGGTTACTGCAGATACTCAGAACAGCTTCTATGCAATGAAAGAAAATGGTATACTGCAAACCCCTTTATCACCACCTGCTCTCTTTGCCCCATTTATTTTCTACATGGTCAAGGTGTCTTATCATTTAATATACATCTTGATTCAGTGCCACTCTGCTATCTTCTTTGGCAGTCATGCCCGACTGTCACAGGTCTCCTCTCATGCAATCTCTCTCTTTGCTGGACATTCTCATTTCTCTACTAAATGTTCTTCACAAAATCATTTTCTGCTTTTCTGCACGTGCTCAAATCACTGAAATCTGCTCAACCTTCTCTACAATTATAGTTACTTTGTCTACTGCTCCAACGTCATCATTTCATCTGTCCCACCGTGTGCTGCCCACCACTCATCTAAGGCACTTCACTGCCATTGCCTCTAGTTTCCTCTACTGTTTTTCCTTCATGCCCATGCTTTTGTGCCGTAAAGGAGTGCTTGACAAACCAACATTTGTTTTACACCTAACCTTTTTCCTTCTTTTTAGCTTCAATGACATTCATTTATCACACACTAACATTGACAGTATATGCCAGTTTGCTGCGCCCCACTGTCTCAGGCTTTGACATTCTGATTTCCCTTCTCCTCAGCTGAAGCTCTTAAATTTGATCCACTATTTTCCCTTCTGTTTCAATGTTCACTTTCTTCTGATTACCCCAATGTCACCATAACAACTCTTGTGTCTATTCAGTTTAATTCCATTTCAATTTGATTTCAATTTGGTAATCTATTTTCTTAACATTTGCTGAAGATCCTGTGCAGAATTTGCTTGTAATGACATGTTATCTGTATACAGTAGTTCTGTTGGTATTTCCCCACTGATCTGTTTCCTAATCTAACCATCACCAGTATGAGCGGTGGGCTCAGAGTAGTATCCTGAGGTACACCCACTCCCCAATGCAAAACCATCTGAGAGTCCAAGTCATACCGCTCAACTGTGTAGATTTTCACAGAATGTCCAGATTTTTGTCTCATATTTTTGGTCCGTTCCTATTGTTTTCTGGCAAATCATTGAGAACTGAAGTCATTACATAATTTCATACATTTGAGTTTCAGAGTTCAACTCCTTCAAAAATGCATGCTAATACAAAACCTGCATTTCAAACAATCTTCTAAGTTTATTAAAGCAATTTGTCCAGATTTCTTTAACCTAGAGGTTGAGAGCTATGTCCAAACACTGTTTGTACTTGTATCACTGGGTCCTTGTACATAGCCTGCATTAATTATTTTACCAATGTTTATGCAACTTCAAACTATTGCAGCCTACCCACATCAGCTTTCCTGGGACTTTAACACATCCTTTCACCAAGTGTAAGAAAGTCAAATTTGTTCCACTGCAATCATTAGAATGGTTGCGCAGTATCCTAATCTGAATCTGAAATGCTCATCTCCCATCTTACTTGAATACACAGGGCAGTAGAAAGCACTATTCACCCTAGCACTTTCAAGAAGTGTCACAGGAGTTTGATACCTCCATATTGCCCATTGTTGTAAATGTCACCTATTGTTCTTGTACACAGGTACTAGAATGCTCAATCACCCAGCCACCTGGAATACGCCTTTCCCTCCAAACCACTGTAAGTACTCTCGGAAGTCATTTTACCCCCCAACTCACCCCATATCGTGATCGCATCTGCAGTATTTCTCTGTCTGCTGCTTTCAGCAATGCAAAACACACTGCATGCTGTTAAAATGCAAATGCAAAAGATGATGACATGTAATTACAACTTATAAACATGATTAGTTCTTTTAATGTCCTGTGTGTAGCATAAGATAGTGAGCAAAATGGTACAACAGTCAACATCAGAACATACATAATTGTCATGCAAATTGAAAACAATTAGTAGCAGTTCACAGCTACAGAAGCTCATAAAGATGATTTTAGAAAGGAATGTTATGTTATTAGAGCATTTTTTTCCTTTAAGTATGCAGGTAGCTTCACTTAATAATAGACATTATGAATCTACCAAAGCCAGAAGTAAAAGTTAAGTCACAGTTATCCCAATGTCTACCCTTTAGACTAGTACAGTGCTACCTCAAATAAAACTTGCAGCTGTAACTCAGACAGCAATGTTCAGAACCATATTAATTTCAACAAGCCCCCCCACAATGGATACTGCAAATCTGATTGGCTGACATGTTTTACACAATCAAGAAGCAGAAAAAAGTGTTTTTTGTTTCAAATGTTTTACACAATACAAATCTGCAAAACTTCATACAATGAAGATATTTGAACAAATTACATTTCTGTTAAAAATTATGGGTATACTATGGGAGTATATATCCCAGACAAAGACAGTTTGATTAGCGGTCACTTTCTAAGTCACCATCTCTCCCGACCCCCCACCCCCCACTACGGTCAAACAAAAAAACTTCTCCAAAGTGGATTACAACCTCTTGGGGGTAGGTATAAATAGCTTCACAGCCCCCTTCCCTTCCATAGGAACTGGCACACATGTCCAAATCTACACGAAAGTACTATACAAGCATTTATATAGCTGCATGGAATCAGGAATACCCAACAGCACAAAATCCTCCTCCTGCCTGGTGGACATCTGCAATAAAAAACTCTATAATAAAAGGAAAAAATTGCTGTCCAGGACCAAGAAAGAGCAGGTACCTAATTGGAAGCAATCTGTCCTTAGCCTGAACAAGCAAATAAGAGCACTAGTGAAATCCTCCAAAGCAAACTTTGAGTTCAAGCTTGCTGCATCTACTAAAGACAATCACAAGGCCTTCTTCACGTATGCCCACAATCTCAAAGGAAGCACTAAGATTTGCTCAGAACTGGTGTTCATGGACACCACCATACACAAATGCTATAGATATAGCCAACCTGCTGGCAGACAGGTTCAGTGAAAACTTTACCTCTCTGTCCCCTCATCAGTAAATCAGGACATCCCTAATAACTGTCCCTGTCTCCTTATCTCTAAGGAGCAAGTCATCACTGCCCTCTCAAAGGCAAAAAATACAGCCTCCATGGGACCCAATAACATCCCAGGCTGCATCCTATATGATCTTAGGCAGGAACTTGCAGCACCATTAGGCACCCTATTCAACCAAAGCCCGAGTACCAGCTTCATCCCTGCCAAGTTTGAACAGCTACTGTCATCCCTTTGCAAAAAGGTGGAGTATCCACCGATCCAGGAAATTATAGACCCATCAGCCTAGCTAGCCTAATCTGCAAGTCCATGGAGCGGATTATCATGGACCTCATTAACAAGGACATTGGCCACCTCTAAACTCCCGATCCCGCACAGTTTAGTTTTGCCAAGGTAAGGTCATGCCTGTTAAATTTGGTCAGCTTCTTTGAGACAGTTACCAAAGCCATGGATGAGGGGAAGATGGTGCACACCACCTACCATGACCTGGCCAAAACTTTCAATACTATTCCGCACTCATGTATAATAGATAAACTTTCTCAACTCGGTATCAAGCCATAATGTTACCAGATGGGTAAGCAAACTGGCTCATGGATAGAACCTACCTAGTCAGAGTAGGGGAATCCACCTGAAGCAGTAGACCCATAATGAGTGGTGTACCCCAGAGATTGGTCTTGGGGACTCTGTTGTTTGGGACATACTTTTCTGAGGTGCAGGCCAAAACCAGTGGGCTATGGCTGACCACGTTTGCAGATGAGTGCAAGCTGGGTGCTGTTATCAATTCCCCTAATGATGTGGACAACCTCCAAGATGGTCTCACCCAAACAAATGACTGGTGCCAGAAACATGACTTCAAAATGAATGCCAAAAAATGCATCATCATCCCCTTTGGGGAGAGTGACATCCACACAAATTATCACATTAATAACAAGGTCCTAAGCATGCAATCATTCATGAGGGACTTGGGCACCCAGGTTGATAGCAAACTGAATTTTGACCACCATATTGCCTCTGTTGTATGGAAAGCTTTCTACATGGGCCACCTCATTAGTAAGGATATCTCATCCAGGGACAAAGAGGTCTTAACATCCTTGTATTCTTCCCTTATAAGACCCACCTCACAAAGCACATTCAGAAGCTGGAGAGACACAGTAGTTCCTCACCAGGAGAATCCAGGGCCTCAAACATATACCCTACACAGACAGGCTAAAGACCCTGTCCCTCTATTCAGTCTCATATAGACTCCTCAGAGGTGACCTCTGTCTGGCATACAAAGCAATCTCAGACCCTTCTTTGATGGGACTGCTGCATATCTGCGAGGCAAGCTCCACTTGAGTAACCCACACGTGTGACCTCAACCTTGTCTGTGACATCAATTGGACTTGGTGGGACAGATTTGTGTCCAAGATACTCCTTCTGTGGAATAGACCTCCTCTCCACATCAAGCAGATTACCTCATTAACCCTTTTTAAGTGCAACCTAAATAACTGGATGGGTAACAGAAAATATATCCCTGGGATTCCACCTGTGTCCCTGCTGGACAGGGACAACAGGTGCTGACTTGTCAGAACATGGGCTAAAATCTTGGCTAGCCTTGTAAAGCCCTCAGGACCAATAGCCTAGTAACTTCCTATGTTTATGTTAAATGTTGGCACTGGCTGTAATTCAGATGTAATCTGATAGTAGAAATGGAATCACCAACAGACCAATGGATGTGGAACACTGGGGATGGCTGCCAGAATAAAGCAGGGGAGCCAGTAAAGCTCTAAAAAATTATGCAATTACAGTTTATATTTAATTACTAAGTAGAAGTTATTCTTTTTTATAAATAGTTTGCCATTATGTCAGTAAGGGGAGTCACACCAAGTACTGCTGATGTCATACGCTGTACTGACATTTGTGTTTCATCATACACTGTATTTAAATCTTTGTAGTTTGACACTGTACTGACATCTTTGTGTTCTCTCACTGGAATAAACATAAGAATGTCATCTGCAAACTTGCACATTTGTCTTTACAATACAGAGCATGTTGCAAGCATTGGAAGGGGTGAATTTAGTATTAAAAAGATGCTACAAACACTGAGACGTGTTCTGAAGAAACACCTTACATATAAAGCAACCTTGTGGAAATCTGGCTGCCTATATTTCTGTTCTGTGTAGGGTGATGGAATAATACTACATAACGGAGGTAAGAAAATGTAGAATTTAAATTCAAATCTAAGCTGAAATTGAAAAATGAGTAAGTCTGGTCCCACGAAAAATAACTGTGTCAACCATTATTACTCCAGGCATGCCATGAGTAATGCAGTCCTCTCAAGTCCCCTGATTTCTTTAGCAAACCACTGTCTTTAAAACAAAAGGATGCTTCTTTTCTCTTTGTTCAGTATTTTATTTTCATGTTAACAGTCCATTTGAACTGGTAGTCTAAGGAAATTGTGTTGGGTAGAAACCAGGACACAGACAAAGGCAGACTACTATGAACGTAAACAATATAATGCAAATAAATAAATAAAACAAAAAATAAAAAAATAACAGTGAAAAACCCAAGTCTGCTTGCCTGTGATAGCTCTTCTTCTGATAATGCAAGTAGACAGGATTAATAAAAGCCATTAGTGGTTTAAAGCTCATTTAAGGATTAAACTGCCTCCTAAGTTCTAAATCAAGAATGTTTAATTAATCAGCGCTACACTGAATAACATTACAAATGAGTTCTTTTATGTCCAAGTGCAGAGAAAAGGACGTGAGCAGACAATGTCCCCAAGTAATCTAATTTCTCTTTTTTTTTTTTCATAAAGTGTTTTCAGTCTTTCTAATCATGAGTGTGATCTTCTCCTGCGCCTATCAGCCTGCATTTGTCTCTTCCTACACCTCTACCGGGGTCCATATTTTACAAAATTTACCTCGCAACACAGTAAAACAAGGAGAGAGTTGTCATGCTTCATAACTGCTAAAATCATCCAGCTGATGCTCAGAATGTGACAGGATAGCAAGTCACAATGATGAATAAAGGACTTTATAAACTCCTCTTCTATTACATTTTAGTTTTGGACAGTCATAATTGATTCTGGGTCAGTTCTCACATTTTAAAATACTGATGACATTCACTGCAAATGTGGAAATCACAGTGAACACCAGGGCACTGTAAGCATCAGTTCTAAAAGCACTCCTATAGAGGTTTTCCATTGACTTAACTGGTTCCAGTGGGCCCAGATACTCCTACAGAAATGCAGTCACTGGCATGATGTGAGAACATGTACTACACTCTCTTTTATATGATCTGGTTAAGTTACGGAAAATGGGACATCAGCCATTGCTCGTGTAATGTAGTAATGCAATGTCAAACAATTACTTGAGACCAACAATCAGATTTTGAAAAGACACATGCACACAAACACACAAAATGTTTGTGTGAAATATGTTTAGTCAATAAGATTGGGTTGACAGGTATGAAAGATTGTACATCTCTTGGGATTGGCCAATATAACCTTCCCTGATATTGTGGGATCTTAGAGTTAGAATATACAATTATCAGTGGGCTTGCCCCCTGAAAAAAATGATGTTTTTCTTTATTTTAAATTTTGCAAGTGCCAAGACTGTTTATCGGTACGTGTATGGTAGCACGTCAACACTTGGAATGTCGACATATGGGTGTGTCGAAGAAAGTGAGTATAGCCATACAAACACATACACATATATAGATATATGAGCACTTTTTATAATAAAGACACAAATGTCAAAATCTTTTATTTATTTATATATTTTGGTTTTGTTTAGTAGGTTTGTCTGACTAGATTTAGTCAAAATAAAACCTTTTCAGTGGAAGCCCACAGGGAAAATCCCCAACATACTGCAATAATTTTTAAACAGACATTTAGTAAAATACATTAGCAGACACTATGCATTGACAACTACACATATATTTGCTAATTAGATTACATTCATATGAAAATAAAGGCACTATTAGAGTATACAAAATACTGATGCAATAAATTGTCAACGCTGAGCATATTAAGAGGTGTATTGATGGGTTTGTGAAATAGTTAATAGATCTTGTGATCAGTGCTTAGAAAATCAAAGAAATTGAGAAAAGGGAAAACTATTCAGGGCAGAAAATGTTAATATGATAGTTAAGGGGTGTGGCATAAATCAGATTCAGAGACAGTTATTATATAAACCTTACGATAGCTATACACATATAGAGGCAGAGGTGAGCAGTGCCAAAAAATGACATATACAGCATGGAGATGCAATAAAACTATTCAGGTATTGGTTAAGACTGGGTTGTGTGGCAATGGATTCTGAAAGAAGAGAAATGCTTTGATGATATGGCAAGTTGAAGCCGAAGCATAACTAAGGCTTGGGAAGGGAGGCAACTACCCTGGGCACAAACTGTTGGTGGAGACAACCAGCCAGTCTGAAGCTCCTTTTAATGCAATACCTGCTTTAAAAACCCGGTACTGCATGTATGTGCCTATGTTTAAAAGTTATTAAAAAAAAAAAGATGTATTTTTTTTTTTTTTTTTTAAACTAAAATCTAAGCATTGTATGCAAGCTCCATACAGGCAGGATTTAACCTATAGCAATAATCTTCTACATTTATAACTAGCAGTTTGCTATAGTGTAAAAGAAGAAATCATTTTTTTTTCATAAAAAATGAGAGGAGGGTCAGTGGCAGGACACATACATTGGACCTGAATGGCTTGGACAATGTAGTATTTGGCTTATTACACAAAAGTCTTTTTTTTCATAAGGGTCATTTGCATATATCCCATGAGCTTCTGATACAAGAGGCTTGAGAGGTCACTCAGTGGAAGTTCTAGCTTGGCTGTTTCATTTAGTTGTTGTTGATTTTTTTTTTTTTTTTTTTTACTATTA